>NC_041391.1:35408-92143 GCF_002162155.2 Triticum dicoccoides | reverse complement strand
CGAATCAACCTGCCCCGGTTTTTTTGGTTTTTCTTTTAGATCGGTTTTATGTTTTAGATTAGTTATTTTGCGAGCGTTCATTAGCTAGGGTTAGGCAGCGAACGGATTTCGTTCATTAGTGTTCTGTAACGAACGTTCGCTCGGTAGAGTTTTCTTTTTATTATTAAATTTCAGCCAGGGACCTATCCGTGAATAATTTATTTACAGATTGGCCCCTATTTTTCAAACGATCACTACTTTTCAACCGTTTATCCAAATCCAACGAAACCAACGCCCACCTCTTCGTTATGATCCCCTCTATCCAGATAAACAACTCAAACATGTTTTTGAAAGTTTAAAATTTGAATTAGATCAGGTTTGAATTTGAACTTCGTTTGATCACAACTTGAGTTTTATAACTTCGTTTGAGTTGATTCTTTTTGCAAATCAAAGCTCTTGACCTAAACTTTCTGATAAGGCCAAATTCACATAATTTTGGTACTGTTAGAAATTGTTTTATGTTGCAAGAGTTATTTGCTTGGTTTTGATATTTTCTGAATCGTCTTCTTCTTTCTTTCTGATCTTTTGAGTGATTGCTTATGTGTGGTTACTACTGCTTGCTTACGATAGATTGACCGGAGTGTGACGAATAGAACTATCAGGAGTTGAGTGCGAATCATCTTCATCAACATTGCAGGCAAGTAACACTTGATCATAAATTTTTTCTACTACCCAGTTTTTGTGCATTAGATCAATCCTCAAACATTGCATGATTAGGATCTAATTAAATTGTGGGATGGGAAGTAGATGAGGTAGTACCTATTACCTGTTTTACTTATGAAACCTTTGGGAGTTACTTCTACATTTGCTTATTATGCCATGCTATGCTAGTAGATGTGGATTGGGTGAGTGAATATCCATGACAGATGTGAGTTTGTTAATTAAAGGTTTATCTAAGGTGGCAACTTAAATACACATCTGGGTGGATTGAGGCACCTGGAGTTACCAGGACTTGCCTGTTTTTTTGGAAATCCCGAGGGTACCGTGTGATTTTCCTATGGACCGCCACCCAGGCTCAAAGGGGTCATAAGATAATTCATACTAGTAACTTACGTGTGCAGCCACAAGCCATTATGGGCTCTGGCGTAGTTGACTAAGTCGTGCGAACTCTTATAGTGGTGGACTAGCAGATGTAGGGGATGTAGGTGTACGGGTCCACCCATCGTAAGGTGCTAGCGCTTCTGAAAGACTATGTCTCGGTCATCCGTTTCTCAAACACCATGTAGTGCGAGAAACCAAGCGGAGGCGATCGAGTCTTGTGGGGAAAAGTGCGCAAACCTCTGCAGAGTGTACAAACTAATCATGATTAGCCGTGTCCCCGGTTATGGACATCTTGAGTATCTAGTATTTGAATATCAAGTGAATCTCAACATGTTACTCTAAATTTAATATTGTTGGGTTTGTTAATGAGTACCTTTTTAATTGGGATTGAGGATGCTGTCAACCATTCTCAATGTTCAACAACCACCATGATAGTTAAATAAATTTATTCCTTCGCAGTAGGGAAAAATTGGCTTTTCACAAAAACTGTAACCATAGAGCTTTTCCACCAGCCATATATGCATGTAGTATATGCTTATCATTCATTAGTCTCTATGTGTTACATTGCCAGCATATTCCATGTGCTGACCCGTTTTCGGGCTGCAACGTTTCATGTCGCAGACTTTTCAGACGACGAGTAAGTGATACGTTAGGGTTACGATTTCCTATACTCAACTTTGCAGTTGGTGTTGATGGGAATCCACAACCTTCTTGCTTCCGCTATATTGGATTGAGGTAATAGTATTTACGTTACTTTATACATGTGATTTACCTCTGCTATAAATCCTCGAGTACTGTGTGTGTCAGCATACCGATCCAGGGATGACACGTAAGCACAGAGACTTGACCCATTCGGGTCGGGTCGCTACACTCTTAGGAAGTATCAGGGTTTCGGACGAAAACTCATCTATTACACCAGCTATTCAATATTTTAATAACTTAGGACATCTCCGGATTTTTTTTGCGCTCAGATGCACAATTGAAATCAACGTCATCAACTTTCAAACCTTTCTGATATAATTTGCTATTTTCGATGCATTTACTGATTTGTTTTCAGAGCTAAATTAATCACCGTGAAAGTGAAAAGCACTACAAAATGAACTCTCAAAGGGTCGAAACTTGGCAAGGTATCATCGTTTCACCCGCATTGCATGTGCAAAAAAGTAGAGAGGGTTACGGTAAAAACTGGATGCACTTCGTGTACAAACTAGACAATCTCTTAGGAAGTATCAGGGTTTCGGACGAGAACTCATCTGTTACACCAGTTATTCAATATTTCAATAACTTATTACAACTCCGGACTTTTTTTGCGTTGAGATGCACAATTCAAATCCACGTCATCAACTTTCAACCCTTTCTGACATAATTTGCTATTTTCGATGCATTTACTGATGTATTTTGAGAGCTAAATCACCGTGAAAGTGAAAATCACTACAAAATGAACTCCGAAAAGGTTGAAACTTGGCAAGGTATCATCATTTCACCCGCATAGCATGTGCAAGAAAGTAGAGAGGGTTACGGCAAAAACTGGATGCACTTCGTGTACACAATCTCTTAGGAAGTATCAGGGTTTCGTACGAAGACTCATCTGTTACACCGGCTATTCAATATTTTAATAACTTAGTACAACTCCGTACTTTTTTGGCATTCAGATGCACAATTCAAATCCACGTCATCAACTTTCAACCCTTTCTGATATAATTTGCTATTTTCGATGTATTTACTAATTTGTTTTCAGAGCTAAATCACCGTGAAGTGAAAAGAACTACAAAATGAACTCTGAAAACATTGAAACTTGGCAAGGTATCATCATTTCACCCGCATTGCATGTGCAAAAAAGTAGAGAGGGTTACGGCAAAACCTGGATGCACTTCGTGTACAAACTGGACAATCTCTTAGGAACTATTAGGGTTTTGGACGAAAACTCATCTATTACACCAGTATTCAATATTTTAATAACTTAGTACAACTTCGGACTTTTTTTGCATTCATTCGCACAATTCAAATCAACATCATCAACTTTCAATCCTTTCTGAGATAATTTGCTATTTTCGATGCATTTACTTTTTTGTTTTCAGAGCTAAATTAATCACTGTGAAAGTGAAAAGCACTACAAAATGAACTCTCAAACACATGAGATGGCGCTCCCACCTCCCACCTTGGCACTAGTCTCTTCTCCGGCGATCTCCCTTTCTCTCCACTGATCTGCTGATCGGTTCCGATCATCCTCTTCGGCGTCTTCTCTGGATCAAGGCAATACCCATCTCCAATGGGTTCTATTGGTGGATCTACCCTTCGCTTGGATTTCTCCAAGGGTAGGGTTTTCTCGGGTGAAGTCTTCAGATCTACTGGTCGCACAATTCATCCACTGGGAAGAGGGAGATCTTTCATATTGATTGTGTCCTTCAGTAGGCATGCCTTCCGTTTATCTGAGGATTCAGTGGCAGTGGCGCTGGAAGATGCGCTTGGTGGTTCTGCAATTGATCTTCGGGTTAGTCATGTCAAGGACAAAGTTTTTTCTTTCCAAGTTTCATGCATGCAAGTTGGCTTTATTATTATGGATCTTCGCTCTTTTGCTTGCAATCTATTCAAGTGCTATTTTCATCTATGGGGGAATGGAGGACCAAATTGGGTCAGAGAACTTAAGATCTGGCGTAAAGAATGTGATGCTGAATGGATTTTGATTAGCCCCACTAAGCGTAGATCTTCGCTTGGTTTATTGGCTATGCATAAACCCCCTGTTAAGTCTGCTTTCAAATCTAGATCTTCTGCAAATAAGAAACTGTTGTTTGCCACTTTTGAAAAGTATTTGGCTTGCAAGGGCCATAGATACCCTGCATCTCAGGTTTGCATTGATACTATAGTTGATGGGGGTTATGATCTTTCTGCTCATGAGCGAGTTTTCATTCGGCAACCTCCTGCTCCTGGTTTGCATTGGACGGTGACGCAGCCACCCATAGTTTTTGGTATGGTTAATAGTTCACTGGAGTTACTCCGGCGGCCGGATGCGCTTCCGGTGGTGGACGAACCAGTTTCAGTGGATCCGCAAATCATGAGGTCCGGTAATCTCGCAGCGCAATTTCAGGAAGCGGGAACTTTGTTAATTCAAAATAAAGCTTTGGCCCCTGGGCCCATTCAGTTTGGGAACCCGCAGTGTGTGGGCTTGGTGGCCCATGAAATTACTGGGCCAATACAGGATACCCCCTCTACTGGACCTTCTAATGTTGGTTTGGATTCGCCTGCGCACCTCAGCCCGTCTAGTGAACCTATGGATATTCCTTCTTCACAATAGGCAGCGCGACTTTTTGAAGCTATGGTCGATGACATGGTGGACCAAGTTCTAACATGTACTGATTGCGGTCAGAAGGGCCACATGGCAGTCACTTGTGGAAGGCGAGCGGTCTGTTCGGCTTGCTCCAGGGTGGGTCACTTTAGACGTGACTTTAATGATTTTGCGCGCTCGCACGGATTGGTTTGGAGGCAGAGCACTCTGCAACGAAACACGAGTATTTCGGAAACATCAGTTGTTCAGGGGAAGGGAGCCGGAGTTATTGGGATATCTAGTCCTGTCATATCGTCTCCGCCCGCATTGCTCCAGTCTCCTATTCCACCTGACAAGGTTACCTCCTGTCATTCCAAAGAAACCCTAAGTTCGTCGCCGTTGCCACCCATGGCGAACTTCGAGCTTGATCCACTTCTCCTAGTGCCTCCGGGACATCACATCATTGATGGTGATGATCGGCGTTTACCTCGCACTTTCTTCACGCCAGCGGCCCGCCCTCCCCGTCGCCATGAAGATTATATGGTTGCTGAAGTCATGCCAGCGCCGGATGGACCTCTAGGGCCGGTCAGAGAGGAAGTGGTGCAGTTTCTTCAGAACAGAGGTATTCTTGTTCGTTCTGCTCAGCCTTGGTTTCATGGGGTTGGTTTGCTCCAAGTTCGAGATCCCACTGTCAGATACACCCTCATTCAGCACCCGCCGTTTGCTCTGGGTAATGATCGATTTGTTAGATTTATGAAGCATGATGAGGGTGACAACTTCAAAGGGAATACTGGTTTTCATAGGGGCTGGGTAATGTTTGTTGGGATTCCCCTGGATTATCGTACGACTGAATATATTTCTCAGGCAGTTGGTACTTTTGGAAAATTTCATTCCTGGGATAGTGAAGACCCGTACCTGGTACGAGCTGTTGTTGAAGCTAGCTTTCCTGATACACCGTTAGTACCACGAGATGTGGTTTTTGGGGACTATGCTGAGTGGGGTGGTGCCCAAGTTTCCTGGACTGCTGCATGTTATGTTCTTGGGGCAGATTTTGCTGATCAGATGCCTAATGATGAAGACCCGATGCCTCTGGATGGTAACCCTCATCCAATGCCTGGTCATCTCATTCCTGACAACATCCCGTTTGTTCTGCCGCCTTACCCGATGATTGGCTGGAATGAAGCGCCTCTTGCACCTGCTGCTCCTCCAGAGAATCCAGTGGATGCTGATTGGGGTAATGCTCAGTGGGGCGATGATGACAATATCAATCACCCACATCCGCCAGAAATGCCAGAACAAGATCAAGTCTCAATTGTCATTGATCAACCGGAGCAATCAGAGTCTGTGGAACAACTTCTGCATGATGAAGGGCCTCAACAACAGCAGATAGTTGATTTGGTTGCTGAAGTTCAGGAACAACCTGCTTTTGTGGAAGATAATCCTTTGGCTATTGTCCCCTATCAACCTCCGGTGATTCAACACCACCAGATCATCATTGGGATGGCTAGGGTGGTGGCTGGACCCTCTCTTCCACCTGATCTACTTTGGAAGCGGTCTTTTGAGAATTTGATGTCTGAATTTTCTGTGAAAGAAGTGCCAAGGTCTCTATTCTTCAAGCAGTTTGGGACAGTAACTTTCTCCAAGCGCAAGTGGTCGATTGCTTTTGATGATACCAACAGAGTGTCTTCGCTGGTCTCTTGTTTGTCAAACTTTGCGACCGTCAGTTGGCGCCCTGTTGCTCGCTCTTTGTTTGCTTCTCTAGCAGCCCCTAGTTGTTCAGTTGCAAGCGAGGAACCTACTGATATCGCTGAGCCTGTGGGATTCAGTAATAATCAGCTGTCTTTGGAGCCCGTGGGTCCTGTTGGTCAGGAAGAGGGGCCCTTGCCTGCGGTTTTTGCGTCTGAAGCGACGCCACGGCAGAAAGCCCAGCGCGGTAGGCGCAAGATTTCTGCTCCTTTGGTTGATACCTCAGTCAGAAGATGTATGAGGAGCGCGGCAAAACTTGATGGTTTCAAATCGATGGTCTTTGAGCAGCTTCCTTTACAGCCTGCTAAACGACGCCCAAGGTCCAAGCCCATGGAAGAGAAGGCCCAGCCCATACAGATACTTGATGCTGCTGGAGTGGAAAACACTGAAGATGTTCGTCATGACAAGCCTGAGGAGGTCCACACGCAGACGCCGATTGCGGTGCTGCAGGCAATTGGAGCTGAGCTGGAGATGGACCCCAACCTGCTTTCTAGGGAGAAGCTTATGGCTGATCCTAAGGATGATACCCACTCCAACAACATTTAAATGTTAAAGGTTAATGTGTTTCCTAGGTGTAGCGAGCCTGTCAAATTTGCTGACTGTTATGTTATCTCTGAAACTTGGCACTCTGGTTATGACTTGGCTCTTTTGCTATTATGTGTTATGGGTTGTGCGGCACTAGGTGTCCCACTGTTTTTAATGTGCTATCCTGTGTTATCATATGAATCAAATGCCCATGCGTAGCTGGAAGGTACTTTGTTGGAATGTACATGGACTTAATTCTGATGCAAGACAACGTGCGGCCCGGCAGAAAGTTCTTGAGAGTCATTGTGCAGTTGTTTGTCTGCAAGAAACAAAGTTATCGGAGTGCCCACGTGCTTTAATTAAGAGCATTTTTCCTGCGGGTTTTGACCAGTTTATTGAATCCCCTTCTAGGGGAGCTTCCGGTGGCATTCTAGTCGTGTGGCGCTCTGATGTTTTCTCAGGGGATTTAATGGAAGTAAAACCTTATGGGATTGTCATTAGTTTTAAGTCCATGCATAATGGTGATTTTTGGTACCTGGTTAATGTTTATGGACCCTGTCAAGGTACCTTAAGAGATGAATTTGTCAGCTGGCTTTATAATTTAAATGTGGAACCTGAGAAAAAATGGCTTCTGCTTGGAGATTTCAATTTCATAAGATCTCTAGATAATAGAAATCTTCCTGGGGGTGATATCAATGATATTTTTCTTTTTAATGAGATCATTGGGCATTTGGGACTGCTGGAACTACCCTTAAAAGGAAGAAGATTCACCTGGTCTAATATGCAGGATTTCCCACTTCTTGAACAGTTGGACTGGTTTTTCACCTCTGCCAGTTGGATTGATCAATATCCAAACACGGAGGTCAATCCTCTAGCCAAAACTGCATCGGATCATGTCCCTTGTGTGGTTTCCATAAGCACCAGAATCCCGAAAGCTCATATTTTCAGATTTGAAAATTATTGGATCCATCAACCTGGTTTTTTGGAGTGTGTTCAACAAGTCTGGCAAAGGCAGTCTGAGAAGTCTCACATTTCAGCAGTTATTATGGATAAACTGAGATCTTTGCGATTTGCTCTCAAGAAATGGCAGAAGGGTTTATCTCATATTAAAGGTCTTATTTAGAAATGTAACTGGGTGATTTTGTGGCTGGATGATTTGGAAGACAACAGGCCTTTATTTTTGCCTGATTCCAATTTCAGAAAACTGGTGAAATCACATCATGATCATCTGCTACACCGGCTATTCAATATTTTATTAACTTATTACAACTCCGTAATTTTTTGGCGTTCAGATGCACAATTCAAATCCACGTCATCAACTTTTAACCCTTTCTGACATAATTTGCTATTTCCGATGTATTTAGTGATTTGTTTTCAGAGCTAAATCACCGTGAAAGTGAAAAGCACTACAAAATGAACTCTGAAAACATTGAAACTTGGCAAGGTATCGTCATTTAACCCGCATTGCATGTGCAAGAAAGTAGAGAGGGTTACGGCAAAAACTGGATGCACTTCGTGTACAAACTGGACAATCTCTTAGGAAGTATCATGGTTTTGGATGAAAACTCATCTATACCAGTATTCAATATTTTAATAACTTAGTACAACTTCAGACTTTTTTGCATTTAGATGCACAATTCAAATCAACGTCATCAACTTTCAACCCTTTCTGACATAATTTGCTATTTTTGATGCATTTATTGATTTGTTTTTAGAGCTAAATTAATCACCGGGAATGTGAAAAGCACTACAAAATGAACTCTCGAAAGGTCGAAACTTGGCAAGGTATCATCATTTCACCCACATTGCATGTGCAAAAAAGTAGAGAGGGTTACGGCAAAAACTGGATGCACTTCATGTAAAAACTGGACAATCTCTTAGGAAGTATCAGGGTTTTGGACGAAAACTCATCTGTTACACCGGCTATTCAATATTTTAATAACTTATTAAAACTCCAGACTTTTTTTGCGTTGAGATGCACAATTCAAATCCACGTCATCAAGTTTCAACCGTTTCTGACATAATTTGCTATTTTCGATGCATTTACTGATTTGTTTTCAAAGCTAAATTAATCACCGTGAAATTGAAATGCACTACAAAATGAACTCTGAAAAGGTTGAAACTTGGCAAGGTGTCATCATTTGACCCGCATTGCATGTGCAAAAAAGTAGAGAGGGTTACGGCAAAAACTGGATGCACATCGTGTACAAACTGGACAATCTCTTAGGAAGTATCAGGGTTTCGGACGAAAACTCATCTGTTACACCGGTATTCAATATTTTAATAACTTAGTACAACTCCGGAATTTTTTTGCGTTGAGATGCACAATTCAAATCAACGTCATCAACTTTCCACCCTTTCTTACATAATTTGCTATTTTCGATGCATTTACTCATTTGTTTTCAGAGCTAAATTAAACACCGCGAAAGTGAAAAGCACAACAAAATGAACTCTCAAAAGGTCGAAACTTGGGAAGGTGTCATCATTTCACCTGCATTGCATGTGCAAAAGAGTAGAGAGGGTTACGGCAAAAACTAGATGCACTTCATGTACAAACTGGACAATCTCTTAGGAAGTATCAGGGTTTCGTACGAAAACTCATCTGTTAGACCGGCTATTCAATATTTTAATAACTTAGCACGACTCCGTACTTTTTTTTGCGTTCAGATGCACAATTCAAATCCATGTCATCAACTTTCAACCCTTTCTTACATAATTTGCTATTTTCGATGCATTTACTGATTTATTTTCAGAGCTAAATCACCGTGATAGTGAAAAGCACTACAAAATGAACTCTGAAAAGGTTGAAACTTGGCAAGGTATCATAATTTCACCCGCATTGCATGAGGAAAAAAGTAGAGAGGGTTACAGAAAAAACTGGATGCACTTCGTGTACAAACTGGACAATCCCTTAGAAAGTATCAGGGTTTCGGACGAAAACTCATCCGTTACACCGGCTATTCAATAATTTAATAGTACAACTCCGGACTTTTTTTGCGTTCAGATGCACAATTCAAGTCAACGTCATCAACTTTCAACCCTTTCTGACATAATTTGCTATTTTCGATGCATTTACTGATTTGTTATCAGAGCAAAATCACCATGAAAGTGAAAAGCACTACAAAATGAACTCTCAAAAGGCTGAAACTTACGAAGGTGTCATCATTTCACCTGCATTGCATGTGCAAAAGAGTAGAGAGGGTTACGGCAAAAACTAGATGCACTTCGTGTACAAACTGGACAATCTCTTAGGAAGTATCAGGGTTTCGGACGAAAACTCATCTGTTAAACCGGCTATTCAGTATTTTAATAACTTATTACAACTCCGGACTTTTTTTGTGTTGATATGCACAATTCAAATCCACGTGATCAACTATCAACCCTTTCTGACATAATTTGCTTTTTTCGAAGCATTTATTGATTTGTTTTCAGAGCTAAATCACCGTGAAAGTGAAAAGCACTACAAAATGAACTCTGAAAAGGTTGAAACTTGGCAAGGTATCATCATTTCACCCGCATAGCATGTGCAAAAAAGTAGAGAGGGTTACGGCAAAAACTGGATGCACTTCATGTACAAACTGGACAATCTGTTAGGAAGTATCAGGGTTTCGTACGAAAACTCATCTGTTACATCGGCTATTCAATATTTTAATAACTTAGTACGACTCCGTACTTTTTTTTGCGTTCAGATGCACAATTCAAATCCATGTCATCAACTTTCAACCCTTTCTTACATAATTTGCTATTTCCGATGCATTTACTGATTTATTTTCAGAGCTAAATCACCGGGAAAGTGAAAAGCAATACAAAATGAACTCTGAAAAGCTTGAAACTTGGCAAGGTATCATCATTTCACCCGCATTGCATGAGGAAAAAAGTAGAGAGGGTTACGGAAAAAACTGGATGCACTTTGTGTACAAACTGGACAATCCCTTAGAAAGTATCAGGGTTTCAGACGAAAACTCATCTGTTACACCGGCTATTCAATATTTTCATAACGTAGTACAACTCCGGACTTTTTTTGCGTTCAGATGGACAATTCAAGTCAACGTCATCAACTTTCAACCCTTTCTGACATAATTTGCTATTTTCGATGCATTTACTGATTTGTTTTCAGAGCAAAATCACCGTGAAAGTGAAAAGCTCTACAAAATGAACTCTAAAAAGGTTGAAATTTGGCAAGGTATAATCATTTCACCCGGATAGCATGTGCAAAAAAGTAGAGACGATTACTGCAAAAACTGGATGCACTTCATGTAGAAACTGGACAATCTCTTAGGAAGTATCAGGGTTGCGGACGAAAACTCATCTATTACACCAGCTATTCAATATTTTAATAACTTAGTACAACTCCAGATTTTTTTGCGTTGAGATGCACAATTCAAATCAACGTCATCAACTTTCCACCCTTTCTTACATAATTTGCTATTTTCGATGCATCTACTCATTTGTTTTCAGAGCTAAATTAATCACCGCGAAAGTGAAAAGCACTACAAAATGAACTCTCAAAAGGTCGAAACTTGGGAAGGTGTCATCATTTCACCTGCATTGCATGTGCAAAAGAGTAGAGAGGGTTACGGCAAAAACTAGATGCACTTCGTGTACAAACTGGACAATCTCTTAGGAAGTATCAGGGTTTCGGACGAAAACTCATCTGTTAAACCGGCTATTTAATATTTTAATAACTTATTACAACTCCGGACTTTTTTTGCGTTGAGATGCACAATTCAAATCCACGTGATCAACTTTCAACCCTTTCTGACATAATTTGCTTTTTTCGATGCATTTATTGATTTGTTTTCAGAGCAAAATCACCGTGAAAGTGAAAAGCACTACAAAATGAACTCTGAAAAGGTTCAAACTTGGCAAGGTATCATCATTTCACCCGCATAGCATGTGCAAAAAAGTAGAGAGGGTTACTGCAAAAACTGGATGCACTTCATGTACAAACTGGACAATCTCTTAGGAAGTATCAGGGTTTCGTACGACAACTCATCTGTTACACCGGCTATTCAATATTTTAATAACTTAGTACGACTCCATACTTTTTTTGCGTTCAGATGCACAATTCAAATCCACGTCATCAACTTTCAACCCTTTCTTACATAATTTGCTATTTTCGATGCATTTACTGATTTATTTTAAGAGCTAAATCACCGTGAAAGTGAAAAGCACTACAAAATGAACTATGAAAAGGTTGAAACTTGGCAAGGTATCATCATTTCACCCGTATTGCATGAGGAAAAAAGTAGAGAGGGTTATGGAAAAAACTGGATGCACTTCGTGTACAAACTGGACAATCCCTTAGAAAGTATCAGGGTTTCGGACGAAAACTCATCTGTTACACCGGCTATTCAATATTTTAATAACGTAGTACAACTCCGGACTTTTTTTGCGTTCAGATGCACAATTCAAGTCAACATCATCAACTTTCAACCCTTTCTGACATAATTTGCTATTTTCAATGCATTTACTGATTTGTTTTCAGAGCAAAATCACTTTGAAAGTGAAAAGCTCTACAAAATGAACTCTAAAAAGGTTGAAACTTGGCAAGGTATCATCATTTCACCCGTATTGCATGAGGAAAAAAGTAGAGAGGGTTACGGCAAAAACTGGATGCACTTCGTGTACAAACTGGACAATCCCTTAGAAAGTATCAGGGTTTCGGACGAAAACTCATCTATTACACCGGCTATTTTATATTTTAATAACGTAGTACAACTCCGGACTTTTTTTGCGTTCAGATGCACAATTCAAGTCAACGTCATCAACTTTCAACCCTTTCTGACATAATTTGCTATTTTCGATGCATTTACTGATTTGTTTTCAGAGCAAAATCACTGTGAAAGTGAAAAGCTCTACAAAATGAACTCTAAAAAGGTTGAAACTTGGCAAGGCATCATCATTTCACCCGGATAGCATGTGCAAAAAAGTAGAGACGATTACTGCAAAAACTGGATGCACTTCGTGTAGAAATTGGCAATCTCTTAGGAAGTATCAGGGTTGCGGACGAAAACTCATCTATTACACCAGCTATTCAATATTTTAATAACTTAGTACATCTCCGGAATTTTGTTGCGTTCGGATGAACAATTTAAATCAACGTCATCAACGTTCAAACCTTTCTGACATAATTTGCTATTTTCGATGCATTTATTGATTTGTTTTCAGAGCTAAATTAATCACCGTGAAAGTGAAAAGCACTACAAAATGAACTCTCAAATGGTCGAAACTTGCAAAGGTATGATCATTTCACCCGCATTGCATGTGCAAAAAAGTAGAGAGGGTTAGGGCAAAAACTGGATGCACTTCGTGTACAAACTGGACAATCTCTTAGGAAGTATCAGGGTTTCAGACGAGAACTCATCTGTTACACCGGCTATTCAATATTTTAATAAATTATTACAACTCCAGACTTCTTTTGCGTTGAGATGCACAATTCGAATCCACGTCATCAACTTTCAACCCTTTCTGACATAATTTGCTCTTTTCGATGCATTTAGTGATTTGTTTTCAGAGCTAAATCACCATGAAAGTGAAAAGCACTACAAAATGAACTCTGAAAAAGTTGAAACTTGTCAAGGTATCATCATTTCACCCGCATAGTATGTGCAAGAAAGTAGAGAGGGTTACAGCCAAAACTGGATGCACTTCGTGTACACAATCTCTTAGGAAGAATCAGGGTTTCGTACGAAAACTCATCTGTTACACCAGCTATTCAATATTTTATTAACTTAGTACAACTCCGTACTTTTTCGGTGTTCAGATACACAATTCAAATCCACGTCATCAACTTTTAACCCTTTCTGACATAATTTGCTATTTCCGATGTATTTAGTTATTGTTTTCAGAGCTAAATCACCGTGAAAGTGAAAAGCACTACAAAATGAACTCTGAAAACGTTGAAACTTGGCAAGGTATCATCATTTCACCCGCATTGCATGTGCAAGAAAGTAGATAGGGTTACGACAAAAACTGGATGCACTTCGTGTACAAATTGGACAATCTCTTAGGAAGTATCATGGTTTTGGATGAAAACTCATCTACACCAGTATTCAATATTTTAATAACTTTGTACAACTTCAGACTTTTTTGCATTCAGATGCACAATTCAAATCAACGTCATCAACTTTCAACCCTTTCTGACATAATTTGCTATTTTCGATGCATTTATTGATTTGTTTTTAGAGCGAAATTAATCACCGAGAATGTGAAAAGCACTACAAAATGAAGTCTCAAAAGGTCGAAACTTGGCAAGGTATCATCATTTCACCCGCATTGCATGTGCAAAAAAGTAGAGAGGGTTACGGCAAAAACTGGATGCACTTCGTGTACAAACTGGACAATCTCTTAGGAAGTATCAGGGTTTCGGACGAAAACTAATCTGTTACACCGGCTATTCAATATTTTAATAACTTATTAAAACTCCAGACTTTTTTTGTGTTGAGATGCACAATTCAAATCCACGTCATCAACTTTCAACCCTTTCTGACATAATTTGCTCTTTTCAATGCATTTACTGATTTGTTTTTAGAGCTAAATCACCATGAAATTGAAAAAGCACTACAAAATGAACTCTGAAAAGGTTGAAACTAGGCAAGGTATTATCATTTAACCCGCATTGCATGTGCAACAGAGTAGAGAGGGTTACGGCAAAAACTGGATGCACTTCGTGTACAAACTAGACAATCTCTTAGGAAGTATCAGGGTTTCGGACAAAAATTCATCTGTTACACCGGCTATTCAATATTTTAATAACGTAGTACAACTCCAGAATTTTTTTTTTGCGTTCAGATGCACAATTCAAATCAACATCATCAACTTTCAACCCTTTCTGACATAATTTGCTATTTTCGATGCATTTACCGATTTGTTTTCAGAGCTAAATTAATCACTGTGAAATTGAAAAGCACTACAAAATGAACACTGAAAAGGTTGAAACTTGGCAAGGTATCATCATTTCACCCGCATTGCATGTGCAAAAAAGTAGATAGGGTTACGGCAAAAACTGGATGCACTTCGTGTTGAAACTGGACAATCTCTTTGTAACATCCCAAAATTCTAAATTTTGGAATGTTATAATAAATAGATAGATTTGATTGTTTGTTTGACTGTTGTGTGATTGATTGAGTGAAATTTGAAACTTTTTAGAAAGTTAAATGAGAGGGAATAAAGGGACTTTCCCAAACTTTCATTTTTGCTTTTATGATCTTCGTAAATTCAAATTCTTTCACCACAAAACCCTGGAGAGAAGATGACATGACTTCTTCCATTTATTTAAATGACAAGGGGTGTGGAAAATATTTGAATTTCATTTGGAAAATATTTCCAACCCAGAAACTTTATGCAACTCAATGATTTTCACGAGCGAAGATAAAATGACTTCTTCAAAACATATGAAATATGAGTTGGGAGTTTCAAACAATTAAATTCAAAGTTCTTTTGAATTTATTTTCAATTTGGAGTTATTTGAGTTTTATTCAAATTATTTTTCTCCAAAAATAAAATATATGGAAAATAGGGTGACATGATTCCCTACATCAGAAAATTGGAGAGAAATAAATTTGAATTAATTTTGGTATTTTAAAAAAGATTTTTATTGGATTTTACTAGGGCAGAAGCACTCTTTGCTTAATTTAAGTTTGTGTGTATTTTATTTGATCTTACAAAAGTGTTCATCTTGTAGGAAATCTTTTTCTGAAAATTTTGATATATTATATGCCTATATAATATATTTATTTATTTGGTTTTATTATTTTTATTTCGCCTGGAAAATGTTTTTTTTAATCTCTATCCACCGAACTGGGCCGGCCCAGCTCCCAGCCAGGCCAGGGCCCAGCCCGATGCCCGCGCGTCCCCGAGCCCCACGCCGCCACCGCCGCCGTGTCCTTCTCGGATACCACCGCCGCCGCCTTTGCCGCCCCCTCCCGCAAGCCACGCTGCCCCCTCCTCCCTCCATAAATACCGGAGCCCGGCCCCGGGCCCCTCTCTCTCTCCTCTCCCCGCAATCGCCGCCCGCCGCCGCAAATCTCGCCGACACCGCTGCTGCCGCCTGCTTGCGCCGCCCTCGCTCACCGCCCTCGCCCGCCGCCCGTGCCACCTCGCCTGCCAAGCCGAAGAGCCACCGCCGCCGGAGTCCCGCCGCCGGAGCCGCCGAGTCGCAGCGCCGCCCCGCCGGAGTTAACCACCGCCGCCACCGGTTCCCCCCCCCCTCGAACAAGTATAAACCGAATCAACCTGCCCCGGTTTTTTTGGTTTTTCTTTTAGATCGGTTTTATGTTTTAGATTAGTTATTTTGCGAGCGTTCATTAGCTAGGGTTAGGCAGCGAACGGATTTCGTTCATTAGTGTTCTGTAATGAACGTTCGCTCGGTAGAGTTTTCTTTTTATTATTAGATTTCAGCCAGGGACCTATCCGTGAATAATTTATTTACAGATTGGCCCCTATTTTTCAAACGATCACTACTTTTCAACCGTTTATCCAAATCCAACGAAACCAACGCCCACCTCTTCGTTATGATCCCCTCTATCCAGATAAACAACTCAAACATGTTTTTGAAAGTTTAAAATTTGAATTAGATCAGGTTTGAATTTGAACTTCGTTTGATCACAACTTGAGTTTTATAACTTCGTTTGAGTTGATTCTTTTTGCAAATCAAAGCTCTTGACCTAAACTTTCTGATAAGGCCAAATTCACATAATTTTGGTACTGTTAGAAATTGTTTTATGTTGCAAGAGTTATTTGCTTGGTTTTGATATTTTCTGAATCGTCTTCTTCTTTCTTTCTGATCTTTTGAGTGATTGCTTATGTGTGGTTACTACTGCTTGCTTACGATAGATTGACCGGAGTGTGACGAATAGAACTATCAGGAGTTGAGTGCGAATCATCTTCATCAACATTGCAGGCAAGTAACACTTGATCATAAATTTTTTCTACTACCCAGTTTTTGTGCATTAGATCAATCCTCAAACATTGCATGATTAGGATCTAATTAAATTGTGGGATGGGAAGTAGATGAGGTAGTACCTATTACCTGTTTTACTTATGAAACCTTTGGGAGTTACTTCTACGTTTGCTTATTATGCCATGCTATGCTAGTAGATGTGGATTGGGTGAGTGAATATCCATGACAGATGTGAGTTTGTTAATTAAAGGTTTATCTAAGGTGGCAACTTAAATACACATCTGGGTGGATTGAGGCACCTGGAGTTACTAGGACTTGCCTGTTTTTTTGGAAATCCCGAGGGTACCGTGTGATTTTCCTATGGACCGCCACCCAGGCTCAAAGGGGTCATAAGATAATTCATACTAGTAACTTACGTGTGCAGCCACAAGCCATTATGGGCTCTGGCGTAGTTGACTAAGTCGTGCGAACTCTTATAGTGGTGGACTAGCAGATGTAGGGGATGTAGGTGTACGGGTCCACCCATCGGAAGGTGCTAGCGCTTCTGAAAGACTATGTCTCGGTCATCCGTTTCTCAAACACCATGTAGTGCGAGAAACCAAGCGGAGGCGATCGAGTCTTGTGGGGAAAAGTGCGCAAACCTCTGCAGAGTGTACAAACTAATCATGATTAGCCGTGTCCCCGGTTATGGACATCTTGAGTATCTAGTATTTGAATATCAAGTGAATCTCAACATGTTACTCTAAATTTAATATTGTTGGGTTTGTTAATGAGTACCTTTTTAATTGGGATTGAGGATGTTGTCAACCATTCTCAATGTTCAACAACCACCATGATAGTTAAATAAATTTATTCCTTCGCAGTAGGGAAAAATTGGCTCTTCACAAAAACTGTAACCATAGAGCTTTTCCACCAGCCATATATGCATGTAGTATAGGCTTATCATTCATTAGTCTCTATGTGTTACATTGCCAGCATATTCCATGTGCTGACCCGTTTTCGGGCTGCAACGTTTCATGTCGCAGACTTTTCAGACGACGAGTAAGTGATACGTTAGGGTTACGATTTCCTATACTCAACTTTGCAGTTGGTGTTGATGGGAATCCACAACCTTGTTACTTCCGCTATATTGGATTGAGGTAATAGTATTTACGTTACTTTATACATGTGATTTACCTCTGTTATAAATCCTCGAGTACTATGTGTGTCAGCATACCGATCCAGGGATGACACGTAAGCACAGAGACTTGACCCATTCGGGTCGGGTCGCTACACTCTTAGGAAGTATCAGGGTTTCGGACGAAAACTCATCTATTACACCAGCTATTCAATATTTTAATAACTTAGTACATCTCCGGATTTTTTTGCGCTCAGATGCACAATTGAAATCAACGTCATCAACTTTCAAACCTTTCTGATATAATTTGCTATTTTCGATGCATTTACTGATTTGTTTTCAGAGCTAAATTAATCACCGTGAAAGTGAAAAGCACTACAAAATGAACTCTCAAAGGGTCGAAACTTGGCAAGGTATCATCATTTCACCCGCATTGCATGTGCAAAAAAGTAGAGAGGGTTACGGTAAAAACTGGATGCACTTCGTGTACAAACTAGACAATCTCTTAGGAAGTATCAGGGTTTCGGACGAGAACTCATCTGTTACACCAGTTATTCAATATTTCAATAACTTATTACAACTCCGGCCTTTTTTTGCGTTGAGATGCACAATTCAAATCCACGTCATCAACTTTCAACCCTTTCTGACATAATTTGCTATTTTCGATGCATTTACTCATGTATTTTGAGAGCTAAATCACCGTGAAAGTGAAAATCACTACAAAATGAACTCCGAAAAGGTTGACACTTGGCAAGGTATCATCATTTCATCCGCATAGCATGTGCAAGAAAGTAGAGAGGGTTACGGCAAAAACTGGATGCACTTCGTGTACACAATCTCTTAGGAAGTATCAGGGTTTCGTACGAAGACTCATATGTTACACCGGCTATTCAATATTTTAATAACTTAGTACAACTCCGTACTTTTTTGGCATTCAGATGCACAATTCAAATCCACGTCATCAACTTTCAACCCTTTCTAACATAATTTTCTATTTTCAATGTATTTACTAATTTGTTTTCAGAGCTAAATCACCGTGAAGTGAAAGGCACTACAAAATGAACTCTGAAAACATTGAAACTTGGCAAGGTATCATCATTTCACCCGCATTGCATGTGCAAGAAAGTAGAGAGGGTTACGGCAAAACCTGGATGCACTTCGTGTACAAACTGGACAATCTCTTAGGAAGTATTAGGGTTTTGGACGAAAACTCATCTATTACACCAGTATTCAATATTTTAATAACTTAGTACAACTTCGGACTTTTTTTGCATTCATTCGCACAATTCAAATCAACATCATCAACTTTCAATCCTTTCTGAGATAATTTGCTATTTTTGATGCATTTACTTTTTTGTTTTCAGAGCTAAATTAATCACTGTGAAAGTGAAAAGCACTACAAAATGAACTCTCAAACACATGAGATGGCGCTCCCACCTCCCACCTCGGCGCTAGTCTCTTCTCCGGCGATCTCCCTTTCTCTCCACTGATCTGCTGATCGGTTCCGATCATCCTCTTCGACGTCTTCTCTGGATCAAGGCAATACCCATCTCCAATGGGTTCTACTGGTGGATCTACCCTTGGCTTGGATTTCTCCAAGGGTAGGGTTTTCTCGGGTGAAGTCTCCAGATCTACTGGTCGCACAATTCATCCACTGGGAAGAGGGAGATCTTTCATATTGATTGTGTCCTTCAGTAGGCATGCCTTCCGTTTATCTGAGGATTCAGTGGCAGCGGCGCTGGAAGCCGCGCTTGGTGGTTCTGCAATTGATCTTCGGGTTAGTCATGTCAAGGACAAAGTTTTTTCTTTCCAAGTTTCATGCATGCAAGTTGGCTTTATTATTATGGATCTTCGCTCTTTTGCTTGCGATCTGTTCAAGTGCTATTTTCATCTATGGGGGAATGGAGGACCAAATTGGGTCAGAGAACTTAAGATCTGCCGTAAAGAATGTGATGCTGACTGGATTTTGATTAGCCCCACTAAGCGTAGATCTTCGCTTGGTTTATTGGCTATGCATAAACCCCCTGTTAAGTCTGCTTTCAAATCTAGATCTTCTGCAAATAAGAAACTGTCGTTTGCCACTTTTGAAAAGTATTCGGCTTGCAAGGGCTATAGATACCCTGCATCTCAGGTTTGCGTTGATACTATAGTTGATGGGGGTTATGATCTTTCTGCTCATGAGCGAGTTGTCATTCGGCAACCTCCTGCTCCTGGTTTGCATTGGACGGTGACGCAGCCACCCATAGTTTTTGGTACGGTTAATAGTTCACTGGAGTTACTCCGGCGGCCGGATGCGCTTCCGGTGGTGGACGAACCAGTTTCAGTGGATCCGCAAATCATGAGGTCCGGTAATCTCGCAGCGCAATTTCAGGAAGCGGGAACTTCGTTAATTCAAAATAAAGCTTTGGCCCCTGGGCCCGTTCAGTTTGGGAACCCGCAGTGTGTGGGCTTGGTGGCCCATGAAATTACTGGGCCAATACAGGATACCCCCTCTACTGGACCATCTGATGTTGGTTTGGATTCGCCTGCGCACCTCAGCCCGTCTAGTGAACCTATGGATATTCCTTCTTCACAATAGGCAGCGCGACTTTTTGAAGCTATGGTCGATGACATGGTGGACCAAGTTCTAACATGTACTGATTGCGGTCAGAAGGGCCACATGGCAGTCACTTGTGGAAGGCAAGCGGTCTGTTCGGCTTGCTCCAGGGTGGGTCACTTTAGACGTGACTTTAATGATTTTGCGCGCTTGCACGGATTGGTTTGGAGGCAGAGCACTCTGCAACGAAACACGAGTATTCCGGAAACATCAGCTGTTCAGGGGAAGGGAGCCGGAGTTATTGGGATATCTAGTCCTGTCATATCGTCTCCGCCCGCATTGCTCCAGTCTCCTATTCCACCTGACAAGGTTACCTCCTGTCATTCCAAAGAAACCCTAAGTTCGTCGCCGCTGCCACCCATTGCGAACTTCGAGCTTGATCCACTTCTCCTAGTGCCTCCGGGAAATCACATCATTGATGGTGGTGATCGGCGTTTACCTCGCACTTTCTTCACGCCAGCGACCCGCCCTCCCCGTCGCCATGAAGATTATATGGTTGCTGAAGTCATGCCAGCGCCGGATGGACCTCTAGGGCCGGTCAGAGAGGAAGTGGTGCAGTTTCTTCAGAACAGAGGTATTCTTGTTCGTTCTGCTCAGCCTTGGTTTCATGGGGTTGGTTTGCTCCAAGTTCGAGATCCCACTGTCAGATACACCCTGGTTCAGCACCCGCCGTTTGCTCTGGGTAATGATCGATTTGTTAGATTTATGAAGCATGATGAGGGTGACAACTTCAAAGGGAATACTGGTTTTCGTAGGGGCTGGGTAATGTTTGTTGGGATTCCCCTGGATTATCGTACGACTGAATATATTTCTCAGGCAGTTGGTACTTTTGGAAAATTTCATTCCTGGGATAGTGAAGACCCGTACCTGTTACGAGCTGTTGTTGAAGCTAGCTTTCCTGATACACCGTTAGTACCACGAGATGTGGTTTTTGGGGACTATGCTGAGTGGGGTGGTGCCCAAGTTTCCTGGACTGCTGCATGTTATGTTCTTGGGGCAGATTTTGCTGATCAGATGCCTAATGATGAAGACCCGATGCCTCTGGATGGTAACCCTCATCCAATGCCTGGTCATCTCATTCCTGACAACATCCCGTTTGTTCTGCCGCCTTACCCGATGATTGGCTGGAATGAAGCGCCTCTTGCACCTGCTCCTCCAGAGAATCCAGTGGATGCTGATTGGGGTAATGCTCAGTGGGGCGATGATGACAATATCAATCACCCACATCCGCCAGAAATGCCAGAACAAGATCAAGTCTCAATTGTCATTGATCAACCGGAGCAATCAGAGTCTATGGAACAGCTTCTGCATGATGAAGGGCCTCAACAACAGTAGATAGTTGATTTGGTTGCTGAAGTTCAGGAACAACCTGCTTTTGTGGAAGATAATCCTTTGGCTATTGTCCCCTATCAACCTCCGGTGATTCAACACCACCAGATCATCATTGGGATGGCTAGGGTGGTGGCTGGACCCTCTCTTCCACCTGATCTACTTTGGAAGCGGTCTTTTGAGAATTTGATGTCTGAATTTTCTGTGAAAGAAGTGCCAAGGTCTCTATTCTTCAAGCAGTTTGGGACAGTAACTTTCTCCAAGCGCAAGTGGTCGATTGCTTTTGATGATACCAACAGAGTGTCTTCGCTGGTCTCTTGTTTGTCAAACTTTGCGACCGTCAATCGGCGCCCTGTTGCTCACTCTTTGTTTGCTTCTCTAGCAGCCCCTAGTTGTTCAGTTGCAAGCGAGGAACCTACTGATATCGCTGAGCCTGTGGGATTCAGTAATAATCAGCTGTCTTTGGAGCCCGTGGGTCCTGTTGGTCAGGAAGAGGGGCCCTTGCCTGCGGTTTTTGCGTCTGAAGCGACGCCACGGCAGAAAGCCCAGCGCGGTAGGCGCAAGATTTCTGCTCCTTTGGTTGATACCTCAGTCAGAAGATGTACGAGGAGCGCGGCAAAACTTGATGGTTTCAAATCGATGGTCTTTGAGCAGCTTCCTTTACAGCCTGCTAAACGACGCCCAAGGTCCAAGCCCATGGAAGAGAAGGCCCAGCCCATACAGATACTTGATGCTGCTGGAGTGGAAAACACTGAAGATGTTCGTCATGACAAGCCTGAGGAGGTCCACATGCAGACGCCGATTGCGGTGCTGCAGGCAATTGGAGCTGAGCTGGAGATGGACCCCAACCTTCTTTCTAGGGAGAAGCTTATGGCTGATCCTAAGGATGATACCCCCTCCAGCAACATTTAAATTTTAAAGTTTAATGTGTTTCCTAGGTGTAGCGAGCCTGTCAAATTTGCTGATTGTTATGTTATCTCTGAAACTTGGCACTCTGGTTATGACTTGGCTCTTTTTCTATTATGTGTTATGGGTTGTGCGGCACTAGGTGTCCCACTGTTTTTAATGTGCTATCCTGTGTTATCATATGAATCAAATGCCCAGGCGTAGCTGGAAGGTACTTTGTTGGAATGTACGTGGACTTAATTCTGATGCAAGACAACGTGCGGTCCGGCAGAAAGTTCTTGAGAGTCATTGTGCAGTTGTTTGTCTGCAAGAAACAAAGTTATCGGAGTGCCCACGTGCTTTAATTAAGAGCATTTGTCCTGCGGGTTTTGACCAGTTTATTGAATCCCCTTCTAGGGGAGCTTCCGGTGGCATTCTAGTCGTGTGGCGCTCTGATGTTTTCTCAGGGGATTTAATGGAAGTAAAACCTTATGGGATTGTCATTAGTTTTAAGTCCATGCATAATGGTGATTTTTGGTACCTGGTTAATGTTTATGGACCCTGTCATGGTACCTTAAGAGATGAATTTGTCAGCTGGCTTTATAATTTAAATGTGGAACCTGAGAAAAAATGGCTTCTTCTTGGAGATTTCAATTTCATAAGATCTCTAGATAATAGAAATCTTCCTGGGGGTGATATCAATGATATTTTTCTTTTTAATGAGATCATTGGGCATTTGGGACTGCTGGAACTACCCTTAAAAGGAAGAAGATTCACCTGGTCTAATATGCAGGATTTCCCACTTCTTGAACAGTTGGACTGGTTTTTCACCTCTGCCAGTTGGATTGATCAATATCCAAACACGCAGGTCAATCCTCTAGCCAAAACTGCATCGGATCATGTCCCTTGTGTGGTTTCCATAAGCACCAGAATCCCGAAAGCTCATATTTTCAGATTTGAAAATTATTGGATCCATCAACCTGGTTTTATGGAATGTGTTCAACAAGTCTGACAAAGGCAGTCTCAGAAGTCTCACATTTCAGCAGTTATTATGGATAAACTGAAATCTTTGCGATTTGCTCTCAAGAAATGGCAGAAGGGTTTATCTCATATTAAAGGTCTTATTGAGAAATGTAACTGGGTGATTTTGTGGCTGGATGATTTGGAAGACAACAGGCCTTTATTTTTGCCTGATTCCAATTTCAGAAAACTGGTGAAATCACATCATGATCATCTGCTACATCTACAGTTCTTATATTGGAAGAAGAGATGCACTATTAGATATATTAAGGTGGGTGAGGAAAACTCAAAATTCTTCCAGGCAATGGCAACTGAAAGATATAGGAAAAATTCTATTGCCACTCTACAGTTGTCAGATGGATCAGTGTCTTCTGATCATAACACTATTGCCAAGGAATTTCTGGAGATTTTCAAAGGAAGAATGGGTACTGTCAAACCAATTTTTATGGGAAATGACATTCTTTCTCTAATCCCTAGGGTACAGGGACTGGATGTTCTCACCAAGCCTTTTGAGGTCAAGGAGATTGAACAGGTTATCAAGGAGCTGCCAATTGACAAGGCCCCAGGACCTGATGGTTTTAATGGACTTTTTATGAAAAAATGTTGGCCAATCATTTCTGCTGACTTTATCTCCCTGGTTAATGAGTTTCATGAAGGAACTGTTAAACTAGAGAATCTCAGTGAGGCATATATCACTCTGATCCCCAAAAAGCTGTCACCTGAGACTACCAGTGATTTTAGGCCAATAACATTGACAAGTGTGGGGTTGAAGTTCCTTACTAAACTTGCTGCAAACAGATTTCAAGATGAAATATCTAAATGTGTTCACAAGAATCAGTATGGTTTTATCAAATCTAGATCCATTCAGGATTGTATTGCATGGACTTTTGAGTACATTCATCAGTGCAATCAATCAAAAAGGGCAATCATGTTGCTTAAGTTGGATTTTGAAAAAGCATTTGATTCCATACAGCATGAGGCAATTATAAAAATAATGGTGGCAAAGGGATTTGATAATAGATGGATTTCTTGGATACAAAAATTGTTGTCCTCTGCAACCTCATCAATCCTGCTTAATGGGGTTCCAGGTAGCCATTTCAAGTGTAAATGTGGGGTAAAGCAGGGTGATCCTATCTCACCTTTGCTCTTTGTGCTTGTTGCTGACCTTCTGTAGACTATGATTAATGATCAACTCAGCAAAGGACTCCTTTCCTTACCCCTAGTAACTCATGATCCTGACTATCCAGTGGTTCAATATGCTGATGACACATTATTGTTTGTGGCTGCCGAGTCTGCTCAGTTAGAGATGCTAAAAGCTATTCTAGATTCCTTTTCGCTGGCAACTGGTTTGCAGATTAATTACAACAAATCTTCAATGTACCCAATTAATGTGGATACCAATTATGCCAATGTTCTTGCTGCTCAATTTGGATGTCAACTGGGGGTGATGCCTTTCACATACCTGCGATTGCCAGTGGGAACCACTAGGCCCAAAATTGTGGACCTTTTGCCACTTGTGGACTGCATGGAAAGAAGGTTGACTACTAGCTCTTGGTTTCTACCACAAGGTAGCAGACTGCAGTTGGTAAATTCCGTTATTTCCTCATTGCCAATATTCTTCCTCTGTAGCTTATCTATTCCACAAGGGATTTTGAAACAACTAGAAAGAATACAAAGACAGTGTCTTTGGAGAAAATATGGCCAGGAAAAGGGGAACTCTTTGGCGGCTTGGCCTCTGGTATGTAGACCTAAATTAAAGGGTGGGCTTGGCATCCTCAACCTGGGGCTGCAGAATGAAGCTTTGTTAATGAAGTTCCTCAATAAATTCTATAACAAAGTTGAGGTTCCATGGGTTCATTTGATCTGGGACAATTATTATTATCAGAGAGTCCCACATGACACTGCTATGTGTGGCTCTTTTTGGTGGAGGGACATATGTAAGCTAATGGATACATTCAGGGCTGTGTCTTCAGTATGCGTTGGAAAAGGTGACTCCTTGCTATTCTGGTCAGATTCCTGGGAAGTGGATAATTCTTGCATTCCACTACAAGATAGATTCCCCAGGCTGTTCTCATTTTGCATACAAAAAAATTCTTCTGTTCTGGAGGTAATGGCCACTGGTGAGTTTCATAGCATGTTCTCTCTGCCATTATCTGAAATGGCCTACAGGGAGCTAAATCAACTTTCTGGAATATTGTCTGATATCTCCTTGGATGATAATGCTAAGGATTGCTGGTATTGGAAGCATGGAAAGAAATCTGGATACACAGCCAAGAAATATTATGATCTGGTCCATGAGCCAATTCCAACTAACCCCTTGCTATGTTGGATATGGAAGTCATGTTGTACTATGACAATCAAAATGTTTGCCTGGCTTGTCATTATGGATAGAGTAAACACCAAGGATATGATTCAGCGCAGGAAGTGGAAGATCAGTGATGGGCCTGAATGTGTGCTTTGCCCTATAGGAGCTCTTGAAGACAGGAATCATCTGTTTTATCAGTGTAACTTCAGCATGAGAGTCTGGAATTACCTACAGATTTCATGGCCCAACAATCAAGATATGGTTCAGATTGCATGCCATGCTAGGAAGGAGGTCAATAATCCTTTCTTTTCTGAAGTGGTGTTTCTTACTTGGTGGAATATCTGGAAAGTCAGAAATGATAAAGCTTTCAGGTATATCAGATCTACCTTCAGACAGTGGAGAAATGGTTTTGTCCATGACATTTCCCTTTTGGATCACAGAATCAAGTCAAAACACAGGGAGGCACTGCTTAAATGGATTGATTTCCTTCCTCCTTGAGAGGTGACATGTACAGTTAGATTTTCCTTCTCTTTTAGGTTAGATTGTACATAGTTTTCTTTTATCTTCTTCTGTTTTGTTCCTTTTCTTAAGGAACATTTCTATGTACTTGTTGTTCTTGATTTTAATAAAATGCTGTGGGGTGTAAACCCTGCAGTCCCCAGTCAAAAAAAAATGAACTCTCAATAGGTCGAAACTTGGCAAGGTATCATCATTTCACCTGCATTGCATGTGCAAAAAAGTAGAGAGGGTTACGGCAAAAAGTGGATGCACTTCGTGTACAAACTGGACAATCTCTTAGGATGTATCAGGGTTTTGGATGAGAACTTATCTGTTACACCAGCTATTCAATATTTTAATAAATTATTACAACTCTGAACTTGTTTTGTGTTGAGATGCACAATTCAAATCCACGTCATCAACTTTCAACCCTTCCTGACATAATTTGCTCTTTCCGATGCATTTACTGATTTGTTTTCAGAGCTAAATCACCATGAAAGTGAAAAGCACTACAAAATGAACTCTGGAAAGGTTGAAACTTGGCAAGGTATCATCATGTCACCCACATAGCATGTGAAAAAAGTAGAGAGGGTTACGGCAAAAACTGGATGCACTTCGTGTACACAATCTCTTGGGAAGTATCAGGGTTTCGTACGAAAACTCATCTGTTACACCTGCTATTCAATATTTTAATAACTTAGTACAACTCCGTACTTTTTTGGCGTTCAGATGCACAATTCAAATCCACGTCGTCAACTTTCAACCCTTTCTGACATAATTTGCTATTTTCGATGTATTTACTGATTTGTTTTCAGAGCTAAATCACCGTGAAAGTGAAAAGCACTACAAAATGAACTCTGAAAACGTTGAAACTTGGCAAGGTATCATCATTTCACCCGCATTGCATGTGCAAGAAAGTAGAGAGGGTTACGGCAAAAACTGGATGCACTTCGTGTACAAACTGGACAATCTCTTAGGAAGTATCAGGGTTTTGGACGAAAAATCATCTGTTACACCAGTATTTAATATTTTAATAACTTAGTACAACTTCAGACTTTTTTGCGTTCAGATGCACAATTCAAATCAACGTCATCAACTTTCAACCCTTTCTGACATAATTTGCTATTTTTGATGCATTTACTGATTTGTTTTTAGAGCTAAATTAATCACCGGGAAAGTGAAAAGCACTACAAAATTAACTCTCAAAAGTTCGAAACTTGGCAAGGTATCATAATTTCACCCGCATTGCATGTGCAAAAAAGTAGAGAGGGTTACGGCAAAAACTGGAAGCACTTCGTGTACAAACGGGACAATCTCTTAGAAAGTATCAGGGTTTCGGACGAAAACTAATCTGTTACACCGGCTATTCAATATTTTAATAACTTATTAAAACTCTGGACTTTTTTTGCGTTGAGATGCACAATTCAAATCCACGTCATCAACTTTCAACCCTTTCAGACAAAATTTGCTCTTTTCGATGCATTTACTGATTTGTTTTCAGAGCTAAATCACCATGAAAGTGAAAAAGCACTACAAAATGAACTCTGAAAAGGTTGAAACTAGGCAAGGTATCATCATTTCACCCGCATTGCATGTGCAAAAGAGTAGAGAGGGTTACGGCAAAAACTGGATGCACTTCGTGTACAAACTGGACAATCTCTTAGGAAGTATCAGGGTTTCGGACAAAAACTCATCTGTTACACCGTCTATTCAATATTTTAATAACGTAGTACAACTCCGGACTTTTTTTGCGTTCAGATGCACAATTCAAGTCAACGTCATCAACTTTCAACCCTTTCTGACATAATTTGCTATTTTCGATGCATTTACTGATTTGTTTTCAGAGCAAAATCACCACGAAAGTGAAAAGCACTACAAAATGAACTCTGAAAAGGTTGAAACATGGCAAGGTATCATCATTTCACCTGGATAGCATGTGCAAAAAAGTAGAGATGGTTACGGCAAAAACTGGATGCACTTAATGTAGAAACTGGACAATCTCTGAGGAAGTATCAGGGTTTCGGACGAAAACTCACCTATTACACCAGCTATTCAATATTTTAGTAACTTAGTACATCTCCGGATTTTTTACGCTCAGATGCACAATTGAAATCAACATCATCAACTTTCAAACCTTTCTGAAATAATTTGCTATTTTCGATGCATTTACTGATTTGTTTTCAGAGCTAAATTAATCACCGTGAAAGTGAAAAGCACTACAAAATGAACTCTCAAAGGGTCGAAACTTGGCAAGGTATCATCATTTCACCTGCATTTCATGTGCAAAAAAGTAGAGAGGGTTACGGTAAAAACTGGATGCACTTCGTGTACAAACTGGACAATCTCTTAGGAAGTATCAGGGTTTCGGACAAGAACTCATCTATTACACCGGCTATTCAATATTTCAATAACTTATTACAACTCCCGACTTTTTTTGCGTTGAGATGCACAATTCAAATCCACGTCATCAACTTTCAACCCTTTCTGACATAATTTGCTATTTTCGATCCATTTACTGATTTATTTTGAGAGCTAAATCACCGTGAAAGTGAAAAGTACTAAAAAATGAACTCTGAAAAGGTTGAAACTTGGCAAGGTATCATCATTTCACCAGCATAGCATGTGCAAGAAAGTAGAGAGGGTTACGGCAAAAACTGGATGGAGTTCGTGTACACAATGTCTTAGGAAGTATCAGGGTTTCCTACGAAAACTCATCTGTTACACCGGCTATTCAATATTTTAATAACTTAGTACAACTCCGTACTTTTCTGGCGTTCAGATGCACAATTCAAATCCACGTCATCAACTTTCAACCCTTTCCGACATAATTTTCTATTTTCGATGTATTTACTGATTTGTTTTCAGAGCTAAATCACCGTGAAAGTGAAAAGCACTACAAAATGAACTCTGAAAACATTGAAACTTGGCAAGGTATCATCATTTCACCTGCATTGCATGTGCAAGAAAGTAGAGAGGGTTACGGCAAAACCTGGATGCAGTTCGTGTACAAACTCGACAATCTCTTAGGAAGTATCAGGGTTTTGGACGAAAACTCATCTGTTACACCAGTATTCAATATTTTAATAACTTAGTACAACTTCGGAATTTTTTGCATTAATTCGCACAATTCAAATCAACGTCATCAACTTTCAACCCTTTCTAAGATAATTTGCTATTTCCGATGCATTTACTGTTTTGTTTTCAGAGCTAAATTAATCACTGTGAAAGTGAAAAGCACTACAAAATGAACTCTCAAAAGGTCGAAACTTGGCAAGGTATCATCACTTCACCCGCATTGCATGTGCAAAAAAGTAGACAGGCTTACGGCAAAAACTGGACGAACTTCGTGTACAAACTGGACAATCTCTTAGGATGTATGAGGGTTTCGGATGAGAACTCATCTGTTACACCGGCTATTCAATATTTTAATGACTTATTACAAGTCCGAACATTTTTTGCGTTGAGATGCACAATTCAAATCCACATCATCAACTTTCAACCCTTTCTGACATAATTTGCTCTTTTCGATGCATTTACTGATTTGTTTTTAGAGCTAAATCACCGTGAAAGTGAAAAGCACTACAAAATGAACTCTGAAAAGGTTGAAACTTTGCAAGGTATCATCATTTCACCCCCATAGCATGTGCAACAAAGTAGAGAGGGTTATGCCAAAAACTGGATGCACTTCGTGTACACAATCTCTTAGGAAGTATCAGGGTTTCGTACGAAAACTCATAGGGTTACACCGGCTATTCAATATTTTAATAACTTAGTACAACTCCATACTTTTTTGGCGTTCAGATGCACAATTCAAATCCACGTCATCAACTTTCAACCCTTTCTGACATAATTTGCTATATTCGATGTATTTGCTGATTTGTTTTCAGAGCTAAATCACCGTGAAAGTGAAAAGCACTACAAAATGAACGCTGAAAACATTGAAACTTGGCAAGGTATCATCATTTCACCCGCATTGCATGTGCAAGAAAGTAGAGAGGGTTACGGCAAAAACTGGATACAGTTCGTGTACAAACTGGACAATCTCTTAGGAAGTATCAGGGTTTTGGACGAAAACTCATCTGTTACACCAGTATTCAATATTTTAATAACTTAGTACAACTTCGGACTTTTTTGCGTTTAGATGCACAACTCAAATCAACGTCATCAACTTTCAACCCTTTCTAACATAATTTGCTATTTTCGATGCATTTACTGATTTGTTTTTAGAGCTAAATTAATCACTGGGAAAGTGAAAAGCACTACAAAATGAACTCTCAAAAGGTCGAAACTTGGCAAGCTTTCATCATTTCACCCGCATTGCATGTACAAAAAACTAGATAGGGTTACGGCATAAACTGGATGCACTTCGTGTACAAACTGGACAATCTCTTAGGAAGTATCAGGGTTTCGGACGGAAACTAATCTGTTATACCAGCTATTCAATATTTTAATAACTTCTCCGGACTTTTTTTGTGTTGAGATGCACAATTCAAATCCACGTCATCAACTTTCAACCCTTTGTGACATAATTTGCTCTTTTCGATGCATTTACTGATTTCTTTTCAGAGCTAAATCACCATGAAAGTGAAAAAGCACTACAAAATGAACACTGAAAACATTGAAACTTGGTAGGGTATCATCATTTCACCCACATTGCATGTGCAAGTAAGTAGAGACGGTTACGGCAAAAACTGGATGCACTTCGTGTACAAACTGGACAATCTCTTAGGAAGTATCAGCGTTTTGGACAAAAACTCATCTGTTACACCAGTATTCAATATTTTAATAACTTAGTACAACTTCGGACTTTTTTGCGTTCAGATGCACAACTCAAATCAACGTCATCAACTTTCAACCCTTTCTAACATAATTTGCTATTTTCGATGCATTTACTGATTTGTTTTTAGAGCTAAATTAATCACTGGGAAAGTGAAAAGCACTACAAAATGAACTCTCAAATGGTCGAAACTTGGCAAGGTATCATCATTTCACCCGCATTGCATGTACAAAAAACTAGATAGGGTTACGGCAGAAACTGGATGCACTTCGTGTACAAACTGGACAATCTCTTAGGAAGTATCAGGGTTTCGGACGGAAACTAATCTGTTATACCAGCTATTCAATATTTTAATAACTTCTCCGGACTTTTTTTGTGTTGAGATGCACAATTCAAATCCACGTCATCAACTTTCATCCCTTTGTGACATAATTTGCTCTTTTCGATGCATTTACTGATTTCTTTTCAGAGCTAAATCACCATGAAAGTGAAAAAGCACTACAAAATGAACACTGAAAACATTGAAACTTGGTAGGGTATCATCATTTCACCCGCATTGCATGTGCAAGTAAGTAGAGACGGTTACGACAAAAACTGGATGCACTTCGTGTACAAACTGGACAATCTCTTAGGAAGTATCAGCGTTTTGGACAAAAACTCATCTGTTACACCAGTATTCAATATTTTAATAACTTAGTACAACTTTGGACTTTTTGGCATTCATTTGCATAATTCAAATCAATGTCATCAACTTTCAACACTTTTTGACATAATTTGCTATTTTCGATGCATTTACTAATTTGTTTTCAAAGCTAAATTAATCACCGTGAAAGTGAAAAGCACTACAAAATGAACTCTCAAAAGGTAGAAACTTGGCAAGGTATCATGATTTCACCCGCATTGCATGTGCAAAAATGTAGAGAGGGTTACGGCAAAAACTGGATGCACTTCGTGTACAAACTAGACAATCTCTTAGGAAGTATCAGGGTTTTGGACGAAAACTAAGTTGTTACACCGGCTATTCAATATTTTAATAACTTATTAAAACTCTGGACTTTTTTGCGTTGAGATGCACAATTCAAATCCACGTCATCAACTTTCAATCCTTTCTGACATAATTATCTCTTTTCGATGCATTTACTGATTTGTTTTCGGAGCTAAATCACCGTGAAAGTGAATAAGCACTACAAAATGAACTCTGAAAAGGTTGAAACTTGACAAGGTAACATCATTTCACCCGAATTGCATGTGCAAAAGAGTAGAGAGGGTTACGGCAAAAACTGGATGCACTTCGTGTACCAACTGGACAGTCTCTTAGGAAGTATAAGGGTTTCGGACGAAAACTCATCTGTTACACCAGTATTCAATATTTTAATAACTTAGTACAACTTCGGACTTTTTTGCGTTCAGATGCACAACTCAAATCAACGTCATCAACTTTCAACCCTTTCTAACATAATTTGCTATTTTCGATGCATTTACTGATTTGTTTTTAGAGCTAAATTAATCACTGGGAAAGTGAAAAGCACTACAAAATGAACTCTCAAAAGGTCGAAACTTGGCAAGGTATCATCATTTCACCCGCATTGCATGTACAAAAAACTAGATAGGGTTACGGCAGAAACTGGATGCACTTCATGTACAAACTGGACAATCTCTTAGGAAGTATCAGGGTTTCGGACGGAAACTAATCTGTTATACCAGCTATTCAATATTTTAATAACTTCTCCGTACTTTTTTGGTGTTGAGATGCACAATTCAAATCAATGTCATCAACTTTCAATCCTTTGTGACATAATTTGCTGTATTCGATGCATTTACTGATTTCTTTTTAGAGCTAAATCACCATGAAAGTGAAAAAGCACTACAAAATGAACACTGAAAACATTGAAACTTGGTAGGGTATCATCATTTCACCCGCATTGCATGTGCAAGTAAGTAGAGACGGTTACGACAAAAACTGGATGCACTTCGTGTACAAACTGGACAATCTCTTAGGAAGTATCAGCGTTTTGGCCAAAAACTCATCTGTTACACCAGTATTCAATATTTTAATAACTTAGTACAACTTTGGACTTTTTGGCATTCATTTGCACAATTCAAATCAACGTCATCAACTTTCAACACTTTCTGACATAATTTGTTATTTTCGATGCATTTACTAATTTGTTTTCAAAGCTAAATTAATCACCGTGAAAGTGAAAAGCACTACAAAATGAACTCTCAAAAGGTAGAAACTTGGCAAGGTATCATGATTTCACCCGCATTGCATGTGCAAAAATGTAGAGAGGGTTACGGCAAAAACTGGATGCACTTCGTGTACAAACTAGACAATCTCTTAGGAAGTATCAGGGTTTTGGACGAAAACTAAGTTGTTACACCGGCTATTCAATATTTTAATAACTTATTAAAACTCTGGACTTTTTTTGCTTTGAGATGCACAATTCAAATCCACGTCATCAACTTTCAACCCTTTCTGACATAATTATCTCTTTTCGATGCATTTACTGATTTGTTTTCAGAGCTAAATCACCGTGAAAGTGAATAAGCACTACAAAATGAACTCTGAAAAGGTTGAAACTTGACAAGGTAACATCATTTCACCCGAATTGCATGTGCAAAAGAGTAGAGAGGGTTACGGCAAAAACTGGATGCACTTCGTGTACCAACTGGACAGTCTCTTAGGAAGTATAAGGGTTTCGGACGAAAACTCATCTGTTACACCGGCTATTCAATATTTTAATAACGTAGTACAACTCCGGACTTTTTTTGCGTTCACATGCACAATTCAAGTCGACGTCATCAACTTTCAACTTTTTCTGACATAATTTGCTATTTTCGATGCATTTACTGATTTGTTTTCAGATCAAAATCACCATGAAAGTGAAAAGCACTACAAAATGAACTCTGAAAAGGTTGAAACTTGGCAAGGTATCATCATTTCACCCGAATAGCATGTGCAAAAAAGTAGAGACGGTTACGTCAAAAACTGGATGCACTTCGTGTAGAAACTGGACAATCTATTAGGAAGTATCAGGGTTTCGGACGAAAACTCATCTATTACACCAGCTATTCAATATTTTAATAACTTAGTACATCTCCGGATTTTTTTTGCATTCAGGTGCACAATTCAAATCAACGTCATCAACTTTCAAACCTTTCTGACATAATTTTATATTTTCGATGCATTTACTGATTTCGTTTCAAAGCTAAATTAATCACCATGAAAGTGAAAAGCACTACAAAATGAACTCTCAAAGGGTCAAAACTTGGCAAGGTATCATCATGACACCCGCATTGCATGTGTAAAAAAGTAGAGAGGGTTACGGCAAAAACTGGATGCACTTCGTGTACAAACTGAACAATATGTTAGAAAGTATCAAGGTTTCGGACGAAAACTCATCTGTTACACCGGTATTCAATATTTTAATAACTTAGTACAATTCTGGACTTTTTTTGCGTTCAGATGCACAATTCAAATCAACTTCATCAACTTTCAACCCTTTCTGACATGATTGGCTATTTTCGATGCATTTACTGATTTGTTTTCAGAGCTAAATTAATCACCGTGAAAGTGAAAAGCACTACAAAATGAACACTCAAAAGGTCGAAACTTGGCAACGTATCATCATTTCACCCGCATTGCATGTGCAAAAAAGTAGAGAGAGTTATGGCAAAAACTTGATGCACTTCGTGTACAAACTGGACAATCTCTTAGGAAGTATCAGGGTTTCGGACGAAAACTAATCTGTTATATCGGCTATTCAATATTTTAATAACTTATTAAAACTCCAGACTTTTTTGCGTTGAGATGCACAATTCAAATCCATTTCTGACATAATTTGCTCTTGTCGATGCATTTACTGATTTGTTTTCGGAGCTAAATCACCGTGAAAGTGAAAAAGCACTACAAAATGAACTCTGAAAAGGTTGAAACTTGGCAAGGTATCATCTTTTCACCCGCATAGCATGTGCACAAAAGTAGAGAGGGTTACGGCAAAAACTGGATGCACTTCGTGTAAAACTCGACAATCTCTTAGGAAGTATCAGGGTTTCGGACGAAAACTCATCTATTACACCAGCTATTCAATATTTTAATAACTTAGTACAACTCTGTTCTTTTTTTGTGTTCAGATGCACAATTCAAATCCACGTCATGAACTTTCAACCCTTTACAACATAATTTGCTATTTTTGATGCATTTACTGATTTGTTTTCGGAGCAAAATCACCGTGAAAGTGAAAAGCAGTACAAAATGAACTGTGAAAAGGTTGAAACTTGGCAAGGTATCATCATTTGACCCGCATTGCATGTGCAAAAAAGTAGAGAGTGTTATGGCAAAAACTGGATGCACTTCGTGTACAAACTGGACAATCTCTTAGGAAGTATCAGGGTTTCGGACGAAAACTCATCTGTTACACTGGTATTCAATATTTTAATAACTTAGTACAACTCTAGACTTTTTTGCATTCAGATGCACAATTCAAATCAACATCACCAACTTTCAACTCTTTCTGTCATAATTTGCTATTTTCGAAGCATTTACTGATTTGTTTTCAGAGCTAAATTAATCACCGCTAAAGTGAAAAGCACTACAAAATGAACTCTCCAAATGTCGAAACTTGGGAAGGTATCATCATTTCATCTGCATTACATGTGCAAAAAAGTGGAGAGGGTTACGGCAAAAACTGGATGCACTTCGTGTACAAACTTGACAATCTCTTAGGAAGTATCAGGGTTTCGGACGAAAACTCATCTGTTACACCGGCTATTCAATATTTTAATTACTTAGTACAATTCTGGACTTTTTTTGCGTTCAGATGCACAATTCAAATCAACGTCATCAACTTTCAACCCTTTTTGACATAATTTGATATTTTCGATGCATTTATTGATTTTTTTCAGAGCTAAATTAATCACCACGAAAGTGAAAAGCACTACAAAATGAACTCTCAAAAGGTCGAAACTTGGGAAGGTATCATCATTTCACCCGCATTACATGTGAAAAAAAGTGGAGAGGGTTAAGGCAAAAACTGGATGCACTTCGTGTACAAACTTGACAATCTCTTAGGAAGTATCAGGGTTTCGGACGAAAACTCATCTGTTACACCGGCTATTCAATATTTTAATAACTTATTACAACTCCGGACTTTTTTTGCGTTCATATGCACAATTCAAGTAATCGTCATCAACTTTCAACCCTTTCTGACATTATTTGCTCTTTTCGATGCATTTACTGATTTGTTTTCATAGCTAAATCACCGTGAAAGTGAAAAGCACTACCAAATGAACTCTGAAAAGGTTGAAACTTGGCAAGGTATCATCATTTCACCCGCATAGCATGTGCAAAAAAGTAGGGGGTTGCGGTAAAAACTGGACGCACTTCGTGTACAAACTGGACAATCTCTTAGGAAGTATCAGAGTTTCGTACAAAAACTCATTTGTTACACCGGCTATTCAATATTTTAATAACTTAGTACAACTCCGTACTTTTTTTGCGTTCAGATGCCCAATTCAAATCCACGTCATCAACTTTCAACCCTTTCTGACATAATTTGCTATTTTCGATGCATTTACTGATTTGTTTTCAGAGCTAAATCACCATGAAAGTTAAAAGCACTACAAAATGAACTCTGAAAAGGTTGAAACTTGGCAAGGTATCATCATTTCACCCGCATTGCATGTGCAAAAAAGTAGAGAGGGTTACGGCAAAAACTGGATGCACTTCATGTACAAACTGGACAATCTCTTAGGAAGTATCAGGGTTTTGGACGAAAACTCATCTGTTACATCGGTATTCAATATTTTAATAACTTAGTACAATTCTGGACTTTTTTTGCGTTCAGATGCACAATTCAAATCAACGTCATCAACTTTCAACCCTTTTTGACATAATTTGATATTTTGGATACATTTACTGATTTGTTTTCAGAGCTAGATTAATCACCGTGAAAGTGAAAAGCACTACAAAATGAACTCTCAAAAGGTAGAAACTTGGCAAGGTATCATGATTTCACCCGCATTGCATGTGCAAAAATGTAGAGAGGGTTACGGCAAAAACTGGATGAACTTCGTGTACAAACTGGACAATCTCTTAGGAAGTATCAGGGTTTTGGACGAAAACTAATCTGTTACACCGGCTATTCAATATTTTAATAACTTATTAAAACTCTGGACTTTTTTTGCGTTGAGATGCACAATTCAAATCCACGTCATCAACTTTCAACCCTTTCTGACATAATTATCTCTTTTCGATGCATTTACTAATTTGTTTTCAGAGCTAAATCACCGTGAAAGTGAATAAGCACTACAAAATGAACGCTGAAAAGGTTGAAACTTGACAAGGTAACATCATTTCACCCGAATTGCATGTGCAAAAGAGTAGAGAGGGTTACGGCAAAAACTGGACGCACTTCGTGTACCAACTGGACAGTCTCTTAGGAAGTATAAGGGTTTCGGACGAAAACTCATCTGTTACACCGGCTATTCAATATTTTAATAACGTAGTACAACTCCGGACTTTTTTTGCGTTCACATGCACAATTCAAGTCAACGTCATCAACTTTCAACTTTTTCTGACATAATTTGCTATTTTCGATGCATTTACTGATTTGTTTTCAGATCAAAATCACCGTGAAAGTGAAAAGCACTACAAAATGAACTCTGAAAAGGTTGAAACTTGGCAAGGTATCATCATTTCACCCGAATAGCATGTGCAAAAAAGTAAAGATGGTTACGTCAAAAACTGGATGCACTTCGTGTAGAAACTGGACAATCTCTTAGGATGTATTAGGGTTTCGGACGAAAACTCATCTATTACACCAGCTATTCAATATTTTAATAACTTAGTACATCTCCGGATTTTTTTTGCGTTCAGATGCACAATTCAAATCAACGTCATCAACTTTTAAACCTTTCTGACATAATTTTCTAATTTCGATGCATTTACTGATTTCTTTTCAGAGCTAAATTAATCACCGTGAAAGTGAAAAGCACTACAAAATGAACTCTCAAAGGGTCAAAACTTGGCAAGGTATCATCATGTCACCCGCATCGCATGTGCAAAAAAGTAGAGAGGGTTACGGCAAAAACTGGATGCACTTCGTGTACAAACTGGACAATCTCTTAGAAAGTATCAGGGTTTCGGACGAAAACTCATCTGTTACACCGGTATTCAATATTTTAATAACTTAGTACAATTCCGGACTTTTTTTGCGTTCAGATGCACAATTCAAATCAACTTCATCAACTTTCAACCCTTTCTGACATAATTTGCTCTTTTCGATGCATTTACTGATTTGTTTTCATAGGTAAATCACCGTGAAAGTGAAAAGCACTACAAAATGAACTCTGAAAAGGTTGAAACTTGTCAAGGTATCATCATTTCACCTGCATAGCATGTGCAAAAAAGTAGGGGGTTACGGCAAAAACTGGATGCACTTAGTGTACAAACTGGACAATCTCTTAGTAAGTATCAGGGTTTCGTACAAAAACTCATCTGTTACACCGGCTATTCAATATTTTAATAACTTAGTACAACTCCATACTTTTTTTTTGCGTTAAGATGCCCAATTCAAATCCACGTCATCAACTTTCAACCCTTTCTGACATAATTTGCTATTTTCGATGCATTTACTGATTTGTTTTCAGAGCTAAATCACCGTGAAAGTGAAAAGCAGTACAAAATGAACTCCGAAATGGTTGAAACTTGGCAAGGTATCATCATTTCACCCGCATAGCATATGCAAAAAAATAGGGGGTTACGGCAAAACCTGGATGCACTTCGTGTACAAACTGGACAATCTCTTAGTAAGTATCAGGGTTTCGGACGAAAACTCATCTGTTACACTGGTACTCAATATTTTAATAACTTAGTACAATTCCGGACTTTTTTGCGTTCAGATGCACAATTCAAATCAACGTCATCAACTTTCAACCCTTTCTGACATAATTTGCTATTTTCGATGCATTTACTGATTTGTTTTCAAAGCTAAATTAATCACCATGAAAGTGAAAAGCACTACAAAATGAACTCTCAAATGGTCAAAACTTGGCAAGGTATCATTATTTCACCCGCATTGCATGTGCAAAAAAGTAGAGAGGGTTACGCCAAAAACTGGATCCACTTCGTGTACAAACTAGACAATCTCTTAGGAAGTATCAGGGTATCGGACGAAAAGTCATCTGTTACACCGGCTATTCAATATTTTAATAACTTATTACAACTCTGGACTTTTTTTGCGTTGAGATGCACAATTCAAATCCACGTCATCAACTTTCAACCCTTTCTGACATAATTTGCTCTTTTCGATGCATTTACTGATTTGTTTTCACAACAAAATCACCGTGAAAGTGAAAAGCACTACAAAATGAACTCTGGAAAGGTTGAAACTTGGCAAGGTATCATCATTTCACCTGCATTGCATGTGCTAAAAATTAGAGAGGGTTACGGCAAAAACTGGATGCACTTCGTGTACAAACTTGACAATCTCTTAGGAAGTATCAGGGTTTTGGACGAAAACACGTCTGTTACACCGGCTATTCAATATTTTAATAACTTATTACAACTCCAGACATTTTTTGCGTTGAGATGCACAATTCAAATCCACGTCATCAACTTTCAACCCTTTCTGACATAATTTGCTCTTTTCGATACATTTCCTGATTTGTTTTCAGAGCAAAATCACCGTGAAAGTGAAAAGCACTACAAAATGAACTCTGAAAAGGTTGAAACTTGACAAGGTATCATTATTTCACCTGCATAGCATGTGCAAAAAAGTAGAGAGGGCTATGGACAAAACTGGATGCACTTCGTGTACAAACGGGACAATCTCTTAGGAAGTATCAGGGTTTCGGACGAAAACTCATCTGTTACACCGGCTATTCAATATTTTATTAACTTAGCACAACTCCGTACTTTTTTTGCGTTCATATGCACAATTCAAATCCACGTCATCATCTTTCAACCCTTTCTGACATAATTTGCTATTTTTGATGCATTTACTGATTTGTTTTGAGAGCTAAATCACTGTGAAAGTGAAAAGCACTACAAAATGAACTCTGAATAGGTTGAAACTTGGCAAGGTATCATCATTTCACCCGCATAGCATGTGCAAAAAAGTAGACAGGGTTACGGCAAAAACTTGATGCACTTCGTCTAGAAACTAGACAATGTCTTAGGAAGTATCAGGGTTTTTTGATGAAAACTCATCTGTTACACCAGCTATTCAATATTTTAATAACTTATACTACTCCGGACTTTTTTTACGTTCAGATGCACAATTCAAATCAATGCCATCAACTTTCAAACCTTTCTGACATAATTTGCTAGTTTCGATGCATTTACTGATTTGCTTTCAGAGCTAAATTAATTACCGTGAAAGTGAAAAGCACTACAAAATGAACTCTCAAAAGGGCAAAACTTGGCAAGGTATCATCATTTCACCCGCATTGCATGTGCAAAAAAGTAGAGATGGTTACGACAAAAACTAGATGCACTTCGTGTACAAACTGGACAATCTCTTAGGAATAATCAGGGTTTCGGACGAAAACTCATCTATTGCACCAGCTATTCAATATTTGAATAACTTAGTACAACTCCAAACTTTTTTTGCGTTCAGATGCACAATTCAAATCCACGTTATCAACTTTCAACCCTTTCTGACATAATTTGCTATTTTTGATGCATTTACTGGTTTGTTTTCAGAGCTAAATCACCGTGAAAGTGAAACGCACTATAAAATGAACTCTGAAAAGGTTGAAACTTTGCAAGGTATCATCATTTCACCCGCATTGCATGTGCAAAAAAGTAGAGAGGGTTATTGCAAAAACTGGATGCACTTCGTTTACAAACTGGACAATCTCTTAGGAAGTATCAGGGTTCGGACGAAAAGTCATCTGTTACACCAGCTATTCAATATTTTAATAACTTATTACAACTCCAGACTTTTTTTGTGTTGAGATGCACAATTCAAATCCACGTCATGAACTTTCAACCCTTTCTGACATAATTTGCTCTTTTCGATGCACTTACTGATTTGTTTTCAGAGCTAAATCACCGTGAAAGTGAAACGCACTATGAAATGAACTCTGAAAAGGTTGAAACTTGGCAAGGTATCATCATTTCACCCACATAGCATGTGCAAAAAAGTAGAGAGGGTTACGGCAAAAGCTGGATGCACTTCGTGTACAAACTGGACAATGTCTTAGGAAGTATCAGGGTTTCGTATGAAAAATCATCTGTTACACCGGTTATTCAATATTTTAATAACTTACTACAACTCCATACTTTTTTTTGCGTTCATATGCCCAGTTCAAATCCACGTCATCAACTTTCAATCCTTTCTGACATAATTTGCTATTTTCGATGCATTTACAGATTTGTTTTCAGAGCTAAATCACCGTGAAACTGAAAAGCACTACAAAATGAACTCTGAAAAGGTTGAAACTTGGCAAGGTATCATCATTTCACCCACATTGCATGTGCAAAAAAGTAGAGAGTGTTACGGCAAAAACTGGATGCACTTCATATACAAACTGGACAATCTCTTAGGAAGTATCAGGGTTTCGGACAAAAACTCGTCTGTTACACCGGCTATTCAATATTTTAATAACTTATTACAACTCTAGACTTTTTTTGGGTTGAGATGCACACTTCAAATCCATGTCATCAACTTTCAACCCTTGCTGACATAATTTGCTCTTTTCGATGCATTTACTGATTTGTTTTTAGAGCTAAATCACCGTGAAAGTGAAAAGCACTACGAAATTAACTCTGAAAAGGTTGAAACTTGGCAAGGAATCATCATTTCACCCGCATAGCATGTGCAAAAAAGTAGAGAGGGTTACGACAAAAGCTGGATGCACTTCGTGTACAAACTGGACAATCTCTCACTAGTGCAGAACCGGGCATTAGCACCGGTTCGTAAGGCCCTATAGAGCCGGTTACATAACCGGCAATAAATTGTGGTCACTAAAGGCCCGCCCCCCCTTTAGTACCGGTTCAACACGAACCGGTGCTAAAGGGCAACCGGTTCAACTTAAACAAATAGTTAAGTAGTTCAAAATAATTGGGAACTTTGTGTTCTGCTTCAAAACCTTGCCTAGTATTTATGTGCTAAATGGCACATTTAACTATACTCATTTATTAGTTCAACAAAAATACAAAACTATAAAGAAAAGCAAAACAGGAAAAAAAAAGGGAAAGGCCTATCGACTACTGTGCACGTGAGCCCACTAGCTACTGTGCCTAGCCCAGCCCAGTTCCACCTCTCCTCTCCGCTACAGTGGAGGTAGAGGGCGTGGAGGCCATCCACCATGGCCACCGGCCACGCGCTGGCCATCCCGCGGCCCTCCCTGGAGGTTAAGAGCATCGCCTCGCACTCCACTGAAAAAACCTAGCCCCACTCCCCCCTTCCTCGCGCCGTTTCCCTCTCCCACGCGCATCGCCCGAAGCTCCCCGCCATGGCCACTGTCGTTCGCACGCTCCCTGTCCTCCCCGCGCCGTGGGACTGAGTCTGGGAGCCCCGCCGTCGTCTGCTACGTCTTCCTCGCCCACTGAATTAAGCCGGGACCTCTGCATCGCCTACATCAACTCCTTCAAGCTCCGGCCACCGCTCATCGTCGCTTCGATCCGCCGCCGTTCGACCCGCTCCGACTTCATCAAGTTGCTCCTCCTCACCGATGTGAGCACCACATGGTTTCCCCTCTGTTCTCGCCATCGAGCTCGTCACCTAGCATTCATCCTCGCGAGTTCTGGCTCGGCCGTCCACCACGGCCGGCGGGCTCATCGCTGCCGTGTCCCCTAGCTCCCTCTTTCGATGCGTGCGTGCTACAGGAGCTGTGTAGATGCGGCCTAGTCTCTCGGTTTGTTGATTCCGAGCCCAAGGGCTCGAGCACGATCCCGTCGAGCGCCACCGCTGTTGCCGCTCGGCCGTCGACGTCGTCGTCGTTCTTGGCCACCCCGTCCAGGCCAGCGCCCTGGACTGATGCACCGTGCAGCCCCGCGCTCACCCGTTGCCGTGCCTCCGCCACACCTGGACGCGTTGGCCGTGGCCGCCATCGCCGTCCACGCGCGCGACACCGTGCCTGGCGCTGCTGACTGCCCCTTCCCTCGCGCTCATGGCCACGCCCCAGCGCGTCCTCGTACCCATGCCCGTGCACTGCTGCTCGTTGCTTGCTTCTTGCTGCTGTAGCTGCCGCTACTGCCGATGCTCGCCGCAGCTATGCTACTGCTGCTGTCGTTGTAAAACAAGATATTTTGGGAACTGCACGACACCCCTACCGGGGTGTGGCTATCTCATTATATAGAGGTACCCAAGGGGTACAATACAATGTTACAATATAGAGGCTACGTATATACAGTCTAACACCCTCCCTCAATCTTAACTATGTCCTGAAGTACAAAGCAAGTTAAGATTGCGCCTACAGCCTACAAACTGTGGTTGTGGTAGAGGCTTCATGAAGATGTCAGCAAGTTGATCCTTCGATGAGATGAACTTGATACAGAGTAGCTTCTGTGCAACACGTTCCCGAACAAAGTGATAATCCACCTCAATGTGTTTTTTCCTCGCATGAAACACTGGATTAGAAGAAAGATATGTAGCACCAATGTTGTCACACCACAGAACTGGAGGACGAGCTTGAGGAACACGCAACTCTCTCAACAGAGACTGTACCCATATGATCTCAGCAGTTGCATCAGCAACGGCTTTGTATTCAGCCTCAGTACTGTTGCGAGACACAGTTGCTTGCTTGCGAGCATTCCAGGCGATTAAGTTAGGACCCAGAAATACCGCATAACCCCCCGTGGATCGCCTGTCATCCGGACAACCAGCCTAGTCGGCATCAGAGAAGGCCGAGAGCTCATATGACGGTGCAGGCTGAAGATGCAGACCATAGGCAGTAGTACTACTGACATAGCGCAAAATACGCTTGATGGCTGACCAGTGAGACGTCCTGGGTGCATGCAAAAACTGACAGACACGGTTAACTGCATAGGAGATATCAGGCCTGGTGATAGTGAGATATTGCAGACCACCAACAATACTGCGATACTCAGTAGCATCATCAGCCGAGAGAGAGTCACCATCAAGAGCAGACAACCGATCAGTAGCAGACATCGGAGTGAGAACAGGTTTGCATTTGAGCATTCCAGCATGACGCAACAAGTCCAAGGAGTACTTCTTCTGAGTGAGAGTCAAACCTGCAGAGGACCGTGAAACCACAAGACCAAGGAAAAAGTGAAGAGCACCCAAATCCTTGACAGCAAAATCATCACGAAGAGCAACCACAAGGCGATCAGCTGCAGCAGCCGAAGAACTGACAAGGATGATATCATCAACATAAACCAGGATATACATCGTAACCTCAGGGCGCTGGAGGAGGAACAGTGATGTATCAGCAGTGGATGGAGTAAACCCAAGAGCCCGAAGAACGGATCCAAGGCGAGCATGCCATGCACGAGGAGCCTGTTTCAGTCCATACAGCGCTTTGACCAGATGACAGAGATGATGAGGTCGTGTCGGATCAACAAAACCAGGCGGCTGACGCATATAAACCTCCTCCTCCAGAATGCCATGGAGAAAGGCATTCTGTACATCAAGCTGACGAAGGAACCATCCACGAGTAATCGCAAGAGACAGTAGTAACCGAATGGTAGTAGGCTTGATAACTGGACTGAACGTGTCTTCATAATCAAGACCATACCTCAGTTTGAAGCCCTTGGCGACTAACCGTGCCTTGTAACGCTCAATGGAACCATCAGCATGTTGCTTGACCTTGAAAACCCACTTGGAATCAATGATGTTGACGCCAGACTTTGGAGGAACAAGACGCCAAGTATCATTCTGTTGGAGGGCATAAAACTCTTGTTCCATTGCAGCACGCCAATGAGGAATACTCAACGCAGCCTGAAAGTGACGAGGCTCTGCATTAGGGTCGCCAGCAGTATGAGCCATGCATGCAGCAAGCCATGCAACCGTGCCAACCGTGCCATCGGGCGAAACACACCAGACTGGCTCCATGTGCACGGTCGAAGTGTGACGGCAGAATCTGCCGGAGCCGGAGCTGGAGCAGAATCAGCAGAGGTCATGGACGAGGCCGAAGCCGAGTCCGGCGAGTCAGGCTCCCCGGTGGCCGAGGCAGGCGACGAGGCCGCTGGGCTAGCGACAACACCGGCCGGCCCAGGGGACGTCCCCGCCAGTGGCCCAGGCGAGCCACGCAAGGCTGGTGACGCCCGCGAGCCAGGCGAGCCGAGCGAGGGTCCCGCTGGTTTGGACGAGGCTCGCGGGTCGGGCGAGGTGGCCACTGGCGAAGCCTGCGAGCCGGGCGAGGCGGCTACTGGGGTGGCCGGGTCCTGCGAGTTGGACGAGGCGGGCGAGGCACCCGCCACTGGCGCTGGCGTGGGTGAGCCAGGCGGGCTGACCGCCTCGGGCGACCGGAGAGCGGGTTGGCGGGTGCCACCCGTTATGCATGGCACATGCACGTCCCGACCAGAAGAATCATCGGCGACCTGTTCATCAAGGAGCTCGAGCCGAGCACCGCGTCCAATACCTGCAGCATGATTAGGAAGCAACGCAGGGGCATATGCAACATCCACAAACTGATCAGGCGTAGGTGTAGACACAGGCATTGGTGGTGTGCAAGTGGAAGTGGTGAGGTCAGTCGGAAGTGCACGAAAGGGAAACACATTTTCATCAAACACAACGTCACGAGAGATGTAGACGCGGTTAGTAGGAACATGTAAGCACTTGTACCCTTTGTGAAGAGAACTGTACCCAAGAAAGACACACTTCTTAGACCTGAACTCTAGCTTGCGCTTGTTGTATGGACGGAGATGAGGCCAGCAGGCACACCCAAACACCTTGAAGAAAGTGTTATCCGGAGTCTCATTAAGCAAGAGCTCAAGCGGAGTTTGCATTTTCAGAAGCCTTGAGGGTAGCCTGTTTATAAGAAAACAAGCTGTAGAGAAAGCATCACTCCAGAACCGAAACGGGACGGAGGCATGAGCTAGCAAGGTTAAGCCAGTTTCAACAAGATGACGATGCTTACGCTCAGCAGCACCATTCTGCTGATGTGTGTGAGGGCATGACACGCGGTGCGAGATCCCAAGCTTATTAAAAAACGAGTTGAGGTTGTGGTATTCACCCCCCCAGTCGGATTGGACATGGATGATTTTGTGCTTAAGAAGGCGCTCAACGTGTGCTTGAAACTGAATGAAGACATCAAACACATCAGACTTTCGCTTAATAAGATATAACCAAGTGAAACGGCTGTAAGCATCAATGAAACTGACATAATAATTGTGACCACTAACGGATGTCTGGGCATGACCCCATACATCAGAAAACACAAGCTCAAGAGGATGTTTCACAACACGACTAGACTCTGAAAACGCAAGCTGATGACTCTTGCCCTGCTGACAGGCATCACAAATTGTTTCAGCAGTTTTATTGGACACAACTGGTAGATCATGACGATGCAAAATATGTCGAACTATGGGAGTCGCCGGGTGACCAAGGCGCGCATGCCAGTGTGTAGGCGACACACGAACACCTCTGAACACCTGAGGAGAGGACGACGTGGAAGAGGAGCGCGGCGCATCAAGTGCATACAGGCCATGGCGAAGACGACCGCTAAGCAGAACGGCCCTCGTGTCCCGATCCTTGATAAAGAAACGAAAGGGGTGAAACTCAGCAAGGACATTGTTATCACGGGTAAGTTGAGGAATGGACAACAAACTACGTGTAGCAGAAGGAACACGAAGGACATTAGATAGATGCAATGTGCGAAAGTTGTGTGCAAGGAGAGAAGCCTGACCAACATGACAGATGTGCATACCTGCTCCACTAGCGGTGTGCACCTGATCATGACCGCGATATGGCTCCTGAGTAGAGAGCTTACCCATCTCACCGGTGAGGTGGTTGGTAGCTCCAGTGTCCATGTACCATGCAGGATCAACGGAGTATGACGGAGTGCGACCATGATCATGACTCGTCACAGCAGCGGCGGCCTGCTTGTCGTTCCCCTTTCCGTTGTTGCCAAGGCCCAGAAAATCCTGCTTGTAGCGACGATGACAGCGAGAGGCAATATGGCGCTCCAAGCCACATAGCTGGCACGCCTGTTGGGCACCACAAGAAGAACAACACGCCACGGGCCGGTTACCACCTGTGATGGTCGGAGCGCTGCCCCTCGAAGCTGGTGATGAGGGCAGCGCTGGTTTGCCTCCGGACGAAGATGACCGCTGAGGCTTGCCGCGAGTTGCGGTATTGGCGGAGGCGAAACTGGGAGAGGCTCGGCGCACCTTGATGCGCTGCTCGCGGCCAAGCAGACGGGCGTAGAGCTCACGAGGTGGTAGCGGGTCATCGCGACCGTGAACGTTCTCAATGAGATTGTCATAATCATCATCAAGCCCATTCAGTACGAAGGTGGTGAACTCCTGATCCTGTAGCGACTGGCCGATGGAGGCCAATGTGTCGGCGAGACCCCGCATCTTGTTGAAGTAGTCGGTGATGCTGAGGTCACCAAGCTTCGTCTCACCCAACTCGGTGCGGATAGAGTGAGCACGCGCCTGAGACTGAGAGGCAAAGCTGGTGTGAAGCGCCGCCCACGCCTCCCGGGATGTAGCGGCGAAGATGACCAGCGACGAGACGCTCGGGGTGAGCGAGGACTGGATGGCGGAGAGGATGGCCTGATCCTGGGCCACCCAGGTGTGGTACGCTGGGTGGTGGGGTGGTGGACACGGTATGGACCCGTCAACATATCCCTCCAAGTAGCGGCTCCGTAGAAGAGGCAACACCTGGGCACGCCAGGACAAGTAATTATCCAGCGCAAGCTTCACCGGTAGCAGATGTGAAAAGTAGAACGGTGACGACGCGGCGACCGGGTCGGTATGAGCAGCAGACACCGGATACAGTGTGGAAAACCCGGGAGGACCAGCAGCGTGGGCCCCGTAGGGCGGGACAACCGCGGCCCCGGGAGGATGCGGCTGTGGCGCGGCCGCAGCCCCGTACGACGGCTGTTGCGAGGCAGCCGCCTCTCCTGCGTAGGAGGCCGCAGCCCCGTGCGGCCCTGGGTAGGCTGCGTAGGGGTGCTGGGGAGGCAACGGCGAAGATCCATAGGGGTGGCTCGGTGGCGCCGCCGGTGGTTGATGTAGAGGTGGCGCACCAAACGCCGGCCACGAGGATGGCGGCAGCGGCGGAGCACCAGGAGCCATCGGAGGCGCGCCATACGGGTAGTAGCCGTAGGGCGAGGGCGCGGTAGCGCCATAGGCCGGCGGCGCGGCGGCGCTGTAGAGTGGCGGCGCGGCGGCATCGGCCGCGACTGGGGCTAGGTCACCCGAGGTCTCGCCATGCGGGCGAGATTGGATCGGGGACCCAGGCGGCGGCGGGGCCCCATAGGCCGCCACGAGAGGCCCAGAGGCGAGGAACGGCGAAGAAGGGGCAAGGACCGGCGCGGCGGCGGCCGCGGCGACGGAGGTCGGCGCGACGGCGGCGGCGGCGGGAGCAGCGGAAGACATCGTGATCGTGACCTAAACTGATACCATGTAAAACAAGATATTTTGGGAACTGCACGACACCCCTAACCGGGGTGTGGCTATCTCATTATATAGAGGTACCCAAGGGGTACAATACAACGTTACAATACAGAGGCTACGTATATACAGTCTAACAGTCGTTGTTTTGTGGATGATGCTAGCCGCCGCTGTTGCTTAGTTGCTGCTGCCGCTGACGGCCATAGCCATGGCCAAGTGCGGCTATGTGTGTGGTGTGTGCGTACGCCACACTCTGCTGCTCTGCTACAGTAGCTAGCTTTGTTACGATCACACTGATTACCCCTCTGTACTGCAGCAAAACTACAACAAAACGACTTCTAATGTGGGTAAAGATAATACTCGCAGAAAGTACACTTGACAAACTCCGTTTTTATCCCATTGGTCCAAATTCTAAATATGTAACGATTAAATCCTATAAAAATCACAAAATCCTATGTTCGTATATTTTAACAGTTTCTAGAATTAACTTTAAGTGGCACTTTTCAAATACAATTTCGATCAAGCAACTGAACTCTAAAATGGATGTCAATGATACTGTCATGTAAATCACATAAAGATGATAAAAATTGGTAAAAGGCACTAATTCATAGGACGTACAGAACACTAGCTATAGCCCCTGGAAAACAGCTAAGTGATGCTCAAAAACTGAACAATTCTCAGACTTTGCCAATTTTCAGGAAATTCCATAACATTGTTTAAACTTCGAAAAATCATAGGAAATAGCCCGTAGCTCGGATGAAAATACTTTATACATAAAAGTTGCTCAGAACGACGAGACGAATCCGAATACACAGTCTGTTTACCGGTCGGATGCCTCTAACTATCTGAACATGGAACTTTCCCCTCCGGTCATCTGGCTGACACAGGTCCGGAACCGGGATACATTCCCGGTTGAATTCCCCCTTCACCTATATCATGTAGCCATACGTTAGGTCACACCCGGCACAGCTTATTGCCTTCCACGTTATGCTTTGTGATGCTATGTTTGCTTTATATTTACTGTTTCTCCCCCCTCTTCTCTTCGGTAGACCCGGAGACCGATGTTGCCCCTGTGATCGACTACGTCGACGACGACCCCTCCTTGCCAGAGCAACCAGGCAAGCCCCCCCTTTGATCATCCCGATATCGCCCATTCTATACTCTCATGCTTGCATTAGATTTTGCTACTGTTATTGTTTGCTCCTATTCTGATGCATAGCCTGCTTTTGTACCTGCTTATTGATACCTACCTGCTTATTCTAAACTGCTTAGTATATGTTGGTTAGTGATCCATCAGTGACCCCCACACCTTGTCCTTGTTGCCCCTGCTTCATCATCGAAGACCCGATCAACGGGATTGAAGACCAGGCCCCGGCACCGCACATCACTTTCCCCTTAGTTGCTCGACACCACTGGGTTACTATCGAGTGCCGAGGGTGAGACCTCTACAGCACTTCTAATGTTAACCCTGTAGTGTAGCTATTCGGTCGTGGTCATCGAGGGTGATTCCGCCTTAACCACTTTTGATACGACTCTGTCGTGCAACCCCTCAAGTGTGAACCTCGGGGGTGATTCCTCTTACGTTCACCTTGATGAGTACATTGAGTGGAATTCACCGGGGGTGGTTCCTCGGGTTTTCCCCTTGATTTTTGGACACACGGATACTTGGACTTTACAACTGTTACTTGGAAAGGCGGGTCGACCCTGAGGGGTACCCGCGTGTGATGTGGAGACGGGTTGACCTGGAGGGTACCCGAGAGTTGAATACGAGGCGTGGCCGGGCATTCTTAGCCCTTGCCGCAAGTCCTCGAGATGGGGCAACGGGGTCACATATTTCGTGAGTCTCTGCTTGTTACCGTGCGTTCCTAATCCACTACGATTTGGATATTTGATCCGAGGGGCCTCTGGCTTGATAGCACTGACTATCACGTGGGCATAGTGTGGGCGTTCTGCGTCGTATACATCAGCCGAAGCTTAATAGACGTCAGCGACTGAGCGACGCGCCCTAGGTTGGACTGCGTAAGCACCTGCCTTGTTGAAGGAGGTAGCTAGGTCTGCTCACCGGCTGCGTACGCAACGTGGAGGAGTTTCCGGGGAGATGGCCCATGACCCCTGGGGGCATAGGTTTAGTTCGGCGTGCTGACCTCTCTGTTAAGTCTAGGTCTGGTTGCGGCGTATTGTTTGGCCGAGGCCGGGCATGACCCAGGAAAGTGTGTCCGGCCAGAGTTAATCGAGCGTGGTGGGTAAGTTGGCGCACCACTGCAGGCAAGAAAAGATCTATCAATAGCCTCTCCTACGGTAACGGGCACTTGGAGTTGTATCCCGATCGATACAACTAGAAATGGATACTTGTGATGAGAATTGGATGGTGATGAGAATTGGATGGTGATGAGAATTGGATAGTATGGCTCTGGGATTGCTTTCTCGCAGGGAGTCGATAAAGGATCTCTGGCCGAGGTTTATAACACTACAACTACTTTGCCTTATGCTACTCTACTCCCTCCTGTTTGCTGCAAGATGGTGGTTTCCAGAAGATGCTAGTCTTCGAAAGGACTAGGCCTTCTCTCTATTCTGGCATTTCTGCAGCCCAGTCCACATATACAGCCTTCCTTTGATAATGTTACATATGTAGTGTAGATCCTTGTTTGCGAGTACTTTGGATGAGTACTCACGGTTGCTTTGCTCCCTCTTTTTCCCCTTTCCATTCTTCTCGGATGAAGCAACCAGATGACGGAGTCCAGGAGCCAGATGACACCTTTGACGACTGCTGCTACCCCGAGGGTGCCTACTACCACGTGACGGACGCCGTCGACCAGGAGTAGTTAGGAGGCTCCCAGGCAGGAGGCCTTGCCTTTTCGATCGTTGTTGCTTTTGTGCTAGCCTTCTTAAGGCAAACTTGTCTAATTCATGTCTGTACTTAGATAATGTTGCTTCCACTGACTCTTGTGTATTCGAGCTTATGTATTCGAGCCCTCGAGGCCCCTGGCTTGTAATATGAAGCTTGTATTATTTTAATTTGTGTCTAGAGTTGTGTTGTGATATTTTCCCGTGAGTCCTTGATCTTGATCGTACACATTTGCGTGCATGATTAGTGTACGATTGAGTCGAGGGCGTTACACCCAGGCGCACCCTGATAGGTTGTGCCCACCTCGGTGACCTCCCATGCCGCCTCTTTCCTCTATAAATACCCCAATATTCTAGAAACCCTAGGGGAGTCGACGAAAATCAATTCTAGCCGACGCAAGTTCCAGAACCACCAGATCCAATCTCATTGGTGCCTCTCCGATGATGTGTGAGTAGTTCATTGTAGACCTTTGGGTCTATATTTAGTATCTAGATGGCTTCCTCGCTCTCTTGATTCTCAATACAATGGTCTATTGGAGATCTATTTGATGTAACTCTTTTTGCGGTGTGTTTGTTGGGATCCAGTGAACTTTGAGTTTATGATCAGATCTATGTTTTTATCCATGAAAGTTATATGAGTCTTTTGGTCTCTTATATGCATGATTACTTATAACGTCATATTTCTTTTTCATGGGCCAACTAGATTGGTTTTTCTTGCCATGGGAAGAGATGCTTTGTGATGGGTTCGGTCTTACGGTGCTTGATCCCAGTGGCAGAAGGGGAACTGATACGTATGTATCGTTGCTATTAAGGATAACAAGAAGGGGTCTATTTCCACATAAATAGATCTTGTCTACATCATGTCATAGTTCTTATTGCATTACGCCATTTCTCGATGAACTTAATACAATATCTGCATGCTGGATAGCGGTCGATGTGTCGAGTAATAGTAGTAGATGTAGGCAGGAGTCGGTCTACTAATCTTGGACGTGATGCCTATATAATAAACATTGCCTGGATATCGTTATGATTATTTGAAGTTCTAGCAATTTACCCACCGTATGCTATTTTTGTCGAGAGAAGCTACTAGTGAAATCTACGGCCCCCGGATGTCTTCTTAATCATATTTGCCTTCAAGATCAATTTTTATTTGCTTTTATTTTTAGTTCTATTAATCCAAAAATACAAAAATTCATTGCTGCAATTTTTAGTTATTTATTTTATCTCGCGTTCCTGCGAGATCTATTTATCCAATCTACTATAATTTTACCTATCCATTTACCCATGAGGGATTGACAACCCCTCTATTACGTGGGTTGCAAGTATTTGTTCTTTGTGTGCAGGAGCTGTTTACGTGGTGTTGTGTGATTCTCCTACTGGTTCGATAACCTTTAACTCATCACTAAGGGGAATACCTACCGTTGATGTGCTGCATCATCCCTTCCTCTTTAGTAAAATACCAACGTAGTTCAAGCCAACATCTATACGTTGGAGGCGTATCACACGGGCATAGCTAGCAACTCTACACTAATGGCATGGGGCTGAGACAAACATCCCAATAACTTGTTTCGGGCTCGCTTCTGGACGCCGCTTATTTGTGGCGTTCAACTAAGCAAATGACGGCGCACTAAATGGAAATGACAATATTTATTTCTCTTAATGTGTTTGCTGTTCCGAGGGCAATAATACCTAAATAATTAATGGAAATTTGTATATTTTATAACTTTCTATCTTCACCCACATAGCATGTGCAAAAAAGTAGAGAGGGTTACGGCAAAAACTGGATGCACTTCGTGTACAAACTGGACAATCTCTTAGGGCGTATCAGGGTTTCGGACAAAAACTCATCTGTTACACTGGTATTCAATATTTTAATAACTTAGTACAACTTCAGTCTTTTTTCACGTTGAGATGCACAATTCAAATCCACGTCATCAACTTTCAAACCTTTCTGACATAATTTGCTCTTTTCGATGCATTTACTGATTTGTTTTCAGAGCTAAATCACCGTGAAAGTGAAAAGCACTACAAAATGAACTCTGAGAAGGTTGAAACTTGGCAAGGTATCATCATTTCACCCGGATAGCATGCGCAAAAAAAGTAGAGAGGGTTACGGCAAAAATTGGGTGCACTTCGTGTACAAACTGTACAATCTCTTAGGAACTATGAGGGTTTCGTATGAAAACTCATCTGTTACACCGGCTATTCAATATTTTAATAACTTAGTAGAACTCCGTACTTTTTTTGCGTTCAGATGCACAACTCAAATCCACGTCATGAACTTTCAACCCTTTCCGACATAATTTGCTATTTTCGATGTATTTACTGATTTGGTTTTCAGAGCTAAATCACCGTGAAAGTGAAAAGCAGTACAAAATGAACTCTGAAAACGTTGAAACTTGGGAAGGTATCAACATTTCACCCGCATTGCACGTGCAAAAAAGTAGAGAGGGTTACGGCGAAAATTGGATGCACTTCGTGTACAAGCTGGACAATCTCTTAGCAAGTATCAGGGTTTCGGACGAAAACTCATCTATTACACCGGTATTCAACATTTTAATAACTTAGTACAACTCTGGACTTCTTTTGTATTCAGATGCACAATTCGGATCAACGTCATCAACTTTCAACCCTTCCTGACGTAATTTGATATTTTCGATGCATTTACTGATTTGTTTTCAAAGCTAAATTAATCACCGCGAAAGTGAAAAGCACTACAAAATGAACTCTCAAAAGGTCGAAACTTGGGAAGGTATCATCATTTCACCCGCATTGCATGTGCAAAAAAGTAGAGAGGGTTACGGCAAAAACTTGATGCACTTCGTATAGAAACTGGGCAATCTCTTAGCAAGTATCAGGGTTTCGAACGATAACTCATCTATTACACCGGTATTCAATATTTTAATAACTTTGTACAACTCCGGACTTTTTTTGCGTTGAGATGCACAATTCAAATCCACGTCATCAACTTTTAACCCTTTCTGACATAATTTGCTATTTTTTGTGCATTTACTGATTTGTTTTCAGAGCTAAATCACCGCAAAGTGAAAAGCACTACAAAATGAACTCTGAAAAGGTTGAAACTTGGCAACGTATCATCATTTCACCCGCACTGCATGTGCAAAAAAGTAGAGAGGGTTACGGCAAAAACTGGATGCACTTCGTGTACAAACTGGACAATCTTTTAGGAAGAATCAGGGTGCGGACGAAAACTCATCTTTTACACCGGTATTCAATATTTTAATAACTTAGTACAACTCCGGAGTTTTTTTGCGTTCAGATGCACAATTCAAATCAACGTCATCAACTTTCAACCCTTTCTGACATAATTTTCTATTTTTGATGCATTTACTGATTTGTTTTCACAGCTAAATTAATCACCGCAAAAGTGAAAAGCACTACAAAATGAACTCTGAAATGGTTGAAACTTGGCAAGGTATAATCATTTCACCCGCATTGCATGTGCAAAAAAGTAGAGAGGGTTATGGCAAAAACTGGATGCACTTCGTGTAGAAACTGGACAATCTCTTAGGAAGTATCAGGGTTTCAGACAAAAACTCATCTATTACACCGGTATTCAGTATTTTAATAACTTAATACAACTCCGGACTTTTTTTGCATTCAGATGCACAATTCAAATCAACTTCATCAAGTTTCAACCCTTTCTGACATAATTTGCTATTTTCGATGCATTTACTGATTTGTTTTTAGAGCTAAATTAATCACCGCGAAATTGAAAAGCAATAAAAAATGAACTCTCAAAAGGTCGAAACTTGGGAAGGTATCATCATTTCACCCGCATTGCATGTGCAAAATAGTAGAGAGGGTTACGGCAAAAACTGGATGCACTTCGTGTACAAACTGGACAATCTCTTAGGAAGTATCAGGGTTTCAGACGAAAACTCATCTGCTACCCCGGCTATTCAATATTTTAATAACTTATTACAACTCCGGACTTTTTTTTGCGTTTAGATGCACAATTCAAATCCACGTCATCAACTTTCAACCCTTTCTGACATAATTTGCTATTTTTTTGTGCATTTACTGATTTGTTTTCAGAGCTAAATCACTTCAAAGTGAAAAGCACTACAAAATGAACTCTGAAAAGGTTGAAACTTGGCAACGTATCATCATTTCACCCGCACTGCATGTGCAAAGAAGTAGAGAGGGTTACGGCAAAAACTGGATGCACTTCGTGTACAAACTTGACAATCTATTAGGAAGTATCAGGGTTTCGGACGAAAACTCATCTGTTACACCGGTATTCAATATTTTAATAACTTAGTACAACTCCGGAGTTTTTTTGCGTTCAGATGCACAATTCAAATCAACGTCATCAACTTTCAACCCTTTCTGACATAATTTGCTATTTTTGATGCATTTACTGATTTGTTTTCACAGCTAAGTTAATCACCGCGAAAGTGAAAAGCACTACAAAATAAACTCTGCAAAGGTTGAAACTTGGCAAGGTATAATCATTTCACCCGCATTGCATGTGCAAAAAAGTAGAGAGGGTTACGTCAAAAACTGGATGCACTTCGTGTACAAACTGGACAATCTCTTAGGAAGTATCAGGGTTTCAGACCAAAACTCGTCTGTTACACCGCCTATGCAATATCTTAATAACGTAGTACAACTCCGGACTTTTTTTGCGTTGAGATGCACAATTCAAATCAACGTCATCAACTTTCAACCCTTTCTGACATAATTTGCTATTTTCGATGCATTTACTGATTTGTTTTCAGAGCTAAATTAATCACCACGAAATTGAAAAGCACTAAAAAATGAACTCTCAAAAGGTCGAAACTTGGGAAGGTATCATCATTTCACCCGCATTGCATGTGCAAAATAGTAGAGAGGGTTACAGCAAAGACTGGACGCACTTCATGTACAAACTAGACAATCTCTTAGGAAGTATCAAGGTTTCGGACGAAAACTCATCTGTCACCCCGGCTATTCAATATTTTAATAACTTATTACAAATCTGGACTTTTTTTGCGTTGATATGCACAATTCAAATCCAAGTCATCAACTTTCAACCCTTTCTGACATAATTTGCTCTTTTCGATGCATTTACTGATTTGTTTTCACAGCTAAATCAACGTGAAAAGGTTGAAACTTTGCAAAGTATCATCATTTCACCGTGAAAGGAAGAAAACTCATCTGTTACATCGGCTATTCAATATTTTAATAACTTATTACAACTCCGGAATTTTTTTGCATTGAGATGCACAATTCAAATCCACGTCATCAACTTTCAACCCTTTCTAACATAATTTGTGATTTTTTGTGCATTTACTGATTTGTTTTCAGA
>NC_041391.1:27892-31031 GCF_002162155.2 Triticum dicoccoides | reverse complement strand
TACAAAATGTACTCTAAAAAGGTTGAAACTTGGCAAGGTATCATCATTTCACCCGCATAGCATGTGTAAAAAAGTAGAGAGGGTTTTGGCAAAAACTGGGTGCACTTCGTGTACAAACTGGACAATCTCTGGGGAAGTATCAGGGTTTCGTACGAAAACTCATCTGTTACACCGGCTATTCAATATTTTAATAACTTAGTAGAACTCTGTACTTTTTTTGCGTTCAGATGTACAATTCAAATCCACGTCATCAACTTTCAACCCTTTCTGACATAATTTGCTATTTTTGATGCATTTACTGATTTTTTCAGAGCTAAATCACCGTGAAAGTGAAAAGCACTACAAAATGAACTCTGAAAACGTTGAAACTTGGCAAGGTATCATCATTTCACCCGCATAGCATGTGCAAAAAAGTAGAGAGGGTTACGTCAAAAACTGGATGCACTTCGTGTACAAACTGGACAATCTCTTAGGAAGTATCAGGGTTTCAGACCAAAACTCGTCTGTTACACCGCCTATGCAATATCTTAATAACGTAGTACAACTCCGGACTTTTTTTGCGTTGAGATGCACAATTCAAATCAACGTCATCAACTTTCAACCCTTTCTGACATAATTTACTATTTTCGATGCATTTACTGATTTGTTTTCAGAGCTAAATTAATCACCACGAAATTGAAAAGCACTAAAAAATGAACTCTCAAAAGGTCGAAACTTGGGAAGGTATCATCATTTCACCCGCATTGCATGTGCAAAATAGTAGAGAGGGTTACAGCAAAGACTGGACGCACTTCATGTACAAACTGGACAATCTCTTAGGAAGTATCAAGGTTTCGGACGAAAACTCATCTGTCACCCCGGCTATTCAATATTTTAATAACTTATTACAAATCTGGACTTTTTTTGCGTTGATATGCACAATTCAAATCCAAGTGATCAACTTTCAACCCTTTCTGACATAATTTGCTCTTTTCGATGCATTTACTGATTTGTTTTCACAGCTAAATCAACGTGAAAAGGTTGAAACTTTGCAAAGTATCATCATTTCACCGTGAAAGGAAGAAAACTCATCTGTTACATCGGCTATTCAATATTTTAATAACTTATTACAACTCCGGAATTTTTTTGCATTGAGATGCACAATTCAAATCCACGTCATCAACTTTCAACCCTTTCTAACATAATTTGTGATTTTTTGTGCATTTACTGATTTGTTTTCAGACTAAATAACCGCAAAGTGAAAAGCACTACAAAATGAACTATGAAAATGTTGAAACTTGGCAATGTATCATCGTTTCACCCGCACTGCATGTGCAAAAAAGTGGACAGGGTTTCGGCAAAAACTGGATGCACTTCGTGTACAAACTGGACAATCTCTTAGGAAGTATCAGGGTTTCATACGAAAACTCATCTGTTACACCGGCTATTTAATATTTTAATAACTTAGTACAACTCCGGAGTTTTTTTGTGTTCAGATGCACAATTAATAACTCAGTACAACTTCGGACTTTTTTGCGTTCAGATGCACAATTCAAATCAACGTCATCAACTTTCAACCCTTTCTGACATAATTTGCTATTTTCGATGCATCTACTGATTTGTTTTCAGAGCTAAATTAATCACCATGAAATTGAAAAGCACTACAAAATGAACTCTAAAAAGGTCGAAACTTGGCAAGGTATCATCATTTCACCCGCATCGCATGTGCAAAAAAGTAGAGAGGGTTACGGCAAAAACTGGATGCACTTCGTGTACAAACTGGACAATCTCTTAGGAAGTATCAGGGTTTCAGACGAGAACTCATCTGTTACACCGGCTATTCAATATTTTCATAACTTACTAAAACTTCGGACTTTTTTTGCGTCGAGATGCACAATTCAAATCCACGTCATCAACTTTTAACCCTTTCTGACATAATTTGCTCTTTTCGATGCATTTACTTATTTATTTTCAGAGCTAAATCACCGTGAAAGTGAAAAGCACTACAAAATGAACTCTAAAAAGGTTGAAACTTGGAAAGGTATCATCATTTCAACCGCATAGCATGTGCAAAAAAGTAGAGAGGGTTTCGGCAAAAACTGGGTGCACTTCGTGTACAAACTGGACAATCTCTTAGGAAGTATTTGGGTTTCGTACGAAAACTCATCTGTTACACCGGCTATTCAATATTTTAATAACTTAGTAGAAATCTGTACTTTTTTGTGTTCAGATGTACAATTCAAATCCACATCATCAACGTTCAACCCTTTCTGACATAATTTGATATTTTTCATGCATTTACTGATTTGTTTTCAGAGCTAAATCACCATGAAAGTGAAAAGCACTACAAAATGAACTCTGAAAAGGTTGAAACTTGGCAAGGTATCATCGTTTCACCCGCATTGCATGTGCAAAAAAGTCGAGAGGGTTACGGCAAAAACTAGATGCACTTCATGTACAAACTGGACAATCTCTTAGGAAGTATCAGGGTTTCGTACGAAAACTCATTTGTTACACCGTCTATTCAATATTTTAATAATTTAGTTCAACTCCGTACTTTTTTTGCGTTCAGATGCACAGTTAATAACTTAGTACAACTTCGGACTTTTTTGCATTCAGATGCACAATTCAAATCAATGTCATCAACTTTCAACCCTTTCTGACATAATTTGCTATTTTCGATGCATTTACTGATTTGTTTTCAGAGCTAAATTAATCACCGTGAAAGTGAAAAGCACTACAAAATGAACTCTGAAAAGGTCGAAACTTGGCAAGGTATCATCATTTCACCCGCATTGAATGTGCCAAAAAGTAGAGAGGGTTACGGCAAAAACTGGATGCACTTCGTGTACAAACTGGACAATCTCTTAGGAAGTATCAGGGTTTCGGACGAAAACTCATCTGTTACACCAGATATTCAATATTTTAATAACTTACTAAAACTTCGGACTTTTTTTGCGTCGAGATGCACAATTCAAATCCACGTCATCAACTTTTAACCCTTTCTGACATAATTTGCTCTTTTCGATGCATTTACTTATTTGTTTTCAGAGCTAAATCACCGTGAAAGTGAAAAGCACTACAAAATGAACTCTAAAAAGGTTGAAACTTGGCAAGGTATCATCATTTCAACCGCATAGCATGTGCAAAAAAGTAGAGA
>NC_041391.1:25197-27838 GCF_002162155.2 Triticum dicoccoides | reverse complement strand
TCTGTACTTTTTTTGCGTTCAGATGTACAATTCAAATCCACATCATCAACGTTCAACCCTTTCTGACATAATTTGCTATTTTTGATGCATTTACTGATTTTTTTTCAGAGCTAAATCACCGTGAAAGTGAAAAGCACTACAAAATGAACTCTGAAAACGTTGAAACTTGGCAAGGTATCATCATTTCACCCGCATAGCATGTGCAAAAAAGTCGAGAGGGTTACGGCAAAAACTGGATGCACTTCATGTACAAACTGGACAATCTCTTAGGAAGTATCAGGGTTTCGTACGAAAACTCATCTGTTACACCGTCTATTCAATATCTTCATAATTTAGTTCAACTCTGTACTTTTTTCGCGTTCATATGCACAATTCAAATCCACGTCATCAACTTTCAACCCTTTCTGACATAATTTGATATTTTTCATGCATTTACTGATTTGTTTTCAGAGCTAAATCACCGTGAAAGTGAAAAGCACTACAAAATGAACTCTGAAAAGTTGAAACTTGGCAAGGTATCATCATTTCACCCGCATTGCATGTGCAAAAAAGTCGAGAGGGTTACGGCAAAAACTGGATGCACTCCATGTACAAACTGGACAATCTCTTAGGAAGTATCAGGGTTTCGTACGAAAACTCATCTGTTACACCGTCTATTCAATATTTTAATAATTTAGTTCAACTCCATACTTTTTTGCGTTCAGATGCACAATTAATAACTTAGTACAACTTCGGACTTTTTTGCGTTCAGATGCACAATTCAAATCAATTTCATCAACTTTCAACCCTTTCTGACATAATTTGCTATTTTCGATGCATTTACTGATTTGTTTTCAGAGCTAAATTAATCACCGTGAAAGTGAAAAGCACTACAAAATGAACTCTGAAAAGGTCAAAACTTGGCAAGGTATCATCATTTCACCCACATTGCATGTGCCAAAAAGTAGAGAGGGTTACGGCAAAAACTGGATGCACTTCGTGTACAAACTAGAAAATCTCTTAGGAAGTATCAGGGTTTCGGACGAAAACTCATCTGTTACACCGGCTATTCAATATTTTAATAACTTATTAAAACTCCGGACTTTTTTGCGTCGAGATGCACAATTCAAATCCACGTCATCAACTTTTAACCCTTTCTGACATAATTTGCTCTTTTCGATGCATTTACTTAGTTGTTTTCAGAGCTAAATCACCGTGAAAGTGAAAAGCACTACAAAATGAACTCTAAAAAGGTTGAAACTTGGCAAGGTATCATCATTTCACCCGCATAGCATGTGCAAAAAAGTAGAGAGGGTTTCGGCAAAAACTGGGTGCACTTCGTATACAAACTAGACAATCTCTTAGGAAGTATCAGGGTTTCGTACGAAAACTCATCTGTTACACCGGCTATTTAATATTTTAATAACTTAGTAGAACTCCATAGTTTTTTTGCGTTCTGATGTACAATTCAAATCCATGTCATCAACTTTCAACCCTTTCTGACATAATTTGCTATTTTTGATGCATATATTGATTTGTTTTCAGAGCTAAATCATCGTGAAAGTGAAAAGCACTACAAAATGAACTCTAAAAACGTTGAAACTTGGCAAGGTATCATCATTCCACCCGCATTGCATGTGCAAAAAGGTAGAGAGTGTTACAGCAAAAACTGGATGCACTTCGTGTACAAACTTGACAATCTCTTAGGAAGTATCAGGGTTTCGGACGAAAACTCATCTGTTACACCAGTATTCAATATTTTAATAACTTAGTACAAATTTGGACTTTATTGTGTTCAGATGCACAATTCAAATCAACGTCATGAACTTTCAACCCTTTCTGACATAATTTGCTATTTTTGATGCATTTACTGATTTGTTTTCAGAGCTAAATTAATCACCGTGAAAGTGAAAAGCACTACAAAATGAACTCTCAAAAGGTCGAAACTTGGCAAGGTATCATTATTTCACCTGCATTGCATGTGCACAAAAGTAGAGAGGGTTATGGCAAAAACTGGATGCACTTCGTGTACAAACTGGACAATCTCTTAGGAAGTATCAGGGTTTCGTACGAAAACTCATCTGTTACACTGTCTATTCAATATTTTAATAATTTAGTTCAACTCTGTACTTTTTTCGCGTTCATATGCACAATTCAAATCCACGTCATCAACTTTCAACCCTTTCTGACATAATTTGATATTTTTCATGCATTTACTGATTTGTTTTCAGAGCTAAATCACCGTGAAAGTGAAAAGCACTACAAAATGAACTCTGAAAAGATGAAACTTGGCAAGGCATCATCATTTCACCCGCATTGCATGTGCAAAAAAGTAGAGAGGGTTACGGCAAAAACTGGATGCACTTCATGTACAAACTGGACAATCTCTTAGGAAGTATCAGGGTTTCGTACGAAAACTCATCTGTTACACCGTCTATTCAATATTTTAATAATTTAGTTCAACTCCGTAGTTTTTTTGCGTTCAGATGCACAATTAATAACTTAGTACAACTTCGGACTTTTTTGCGTTCAGATGCACAATTCAAATCAATGTCATCAACTTTCAACCCTTTCTGACATAATTTGCTATTTTCGATGCATTTACTGATTTGTTGTCAGAGCTAAATTAATCACCGTGAAAGTGAAAAGCACTACAAAATGA
>NC_041391.1:24217-24729 GCF_002162155.2 Triticum dicoccoides | reverse complement strand
ACGAAAACTCATCTGTTACACCGGCTATTTAATATTTTAATAACTTAGTAGAACTCCATAGTTTTTTTGCGTTCTGATGTACAATTCAAATCCATGTCATCAACTTTCAACCCTTTCTGACATAATTTGCTATTTTTGATGCATTTACTGATTTGTTTTCAGAGCTAAATCATCGTGAAAGTGAAAAGCACTACAAAATGAACTCTAAAAACGTTGAAACTTGGCAAGGTATCATCATTCCACCCGCATTGCATGTGCAAAAAGGTAGAGAGTGTTACAGCGAAAACTGGATGCACTTCGTGTACAAACTTGACAATCTCTTAGGAAGTATCAGGGTTTCGGACGAAAACTCATCTGTTACACCAGTATTCAATATTTTAATAACTTAGTACAACTTTGGACTTTATTGTGTTCAGATGCACAATTCAAATCAACGTCATGAACTTTCAACCCTTTCTGACATAATTTGCTATTTTCGATGCATTTACTGATTTGTTTTCAGAGCTAAATTA
>NC_041391.1:15118-22761 GCF_002162155.2 Triticum dicoccoides | reverse complement strand
ACATCATCAATTTTCAACCCTTTCTGACATAATTTGCTATTTTTTGTGCGTTTACTGATTTGTTTTCAGAGCTAAATCACCGCAAAGTGAAAAGCACTACAAAATGAACTCTGAAAAGGTTGAACCTTGGCAACATATCATCATTTCACCCGCACTGCATGTGCAAAAAGTAGAGAGGGTTTCGGCAAAAACTGGATGCACTTCGTGTACAAACTGGACAATCTCTTAGGAAGTATCAGGGTTTCATACGAAAACTCATCTGTTACACCGGTATTTAATATTTTAATAACTTAGTACAACTCCGGAGTTTTTTTGCGTTCAGATGCACAATTAATAACTCAGTACAACTTCGGACTTTTTTGCGTTCAGATGCACATTTCAAATCAACGTCATCAACTTTCAACCCTTTCTGACATAATTTGCTATTTTTGATGCATTTACTGATTTGTTTTCAGAGGTAAATTTATCACCGTGAAATTGAAAAGCACTACAAAATGAACTCTGAAAAGGTCGAAACTTGGCAAGGTATCATCATTTCACCCGCATTGCATGTGCAAAAAAGTAGAGAGGGTTACGGCAAAAACTGGATGCACATCGTGTACAAACTGGACAATCTCTTAGGAAGTATCAGGGTTTCAGACGAGAACTCATCTGTTACACCGGCTATTCAATATTTTAATAACTTATTACAACTCCAGACTTTTTTTTGCATTAAGATGCACAATTCAAATCCACGTCATCAACTTTTCACCCTTTCTGACATAATTTGCTCTTTTCGATGCATTTACTTATTTGTTTTCAGAGCTAAATCACCGTGAAAGTGAAAAGCACTACAAAATATACTCTAAAAAGGTTGAAACTTGGCAAGGTATCATCATGTCACCCGCATAGCTTGTGTAAAAAAGTAGAGAGGGTTTCGGCAAAAACAGGGTGCACTTCGTGTACAAACTGGACAATCTCTTGGGAAGTATCAGGGTTTCGTACGAAAACTCATCTGTTACACCGGCTATTCAATATTTTAATAACTTAGTAGAACTCTGTACTTTTTTTGCGTTCAGATGTACAATTCAAATCCACGTCATCAACTTTCAACCCTTTCTGACATAATTTGCTATTTTTGATGCATTTACTGATTTTTTTCAGAGCTAAATCATCGTGAAAGTGAAAAGCACTACAAAATGAACTCTGAAAACGTTGAAACTTGGCAAGGTATCATCTTTTCACCCGCATAGCATGTGCAAAAAAGTCGAGAGGGTTACGGCAAAAACTGGATGCACTTCATGTACAAACTGGACAATCTCTTAGGAAGTATCAAGGTTTCGTACGAAAACTCATCTGTTACACCGTCTATTCAATATTTTAATAATTTAGTTCAACTTCATACTTTTTTTGCGTTCAGATGCACAATTAATAACTTAGTACAACTTCGGACTTTTTTGCATTCAGATGCACAATTCAAATCAATGTCATCAACTTTCAACCCTTTCTGACATAATTTGCTATTTTCGATGCATTTACTGATTTGTTTTCAGAGCTAAATTAATCACCGTGAAAGTGAAAAGGACTACAAAATGAACTCTGAAAAGGTCGAAACTTGGCAAGGTATCATCATTTCACCCACATTGCATGTGCCAAAAAGTAGAGAGGGTTACGGCAAAAACTGGATGCACTTCGTGTACAAACTGGACAATCTCATAGGAAGTATCAAGGTTTCGGACGAAAACTCATCTGTTACACCGGCTATTCAATATTTTAATAACTTATTACAACTCCGGACTTTTTTGCGTCGAGATGCACAATTCAAATCCACGTCGTCAAATTTTAACCCTTTCTGACATAATTTGCTCTTTTCGATGCATTTACTTAGTTGTTTTCAGAGCTAAATCACCGTGAAAGTGAAAAGCACTACAAAATGAACTCTAAAAAGGTTGAAACTTGGCAAGGTATCATCATTTCACCCGCATAGCATGTGCAAAAAAGTAGAGAGGGTTTCGGCAAAAACTGGGTGCACTTCGTATACAAACTAGACAATCTCTTAGGAAGTATCAGAGTTTCGTACGAAAACTCATCTGTTACACCGGCTATCTAATATTTTAATAACTTAGTAGAACTCCATAGTTTTTTTGCGTTCAGATGTACAATTCAAATCCATGTCATCAACTTTCAACCCTTTCTGACATAATTTGCTATTTTTGATGCATTTACTGATTTGTTTTCAGAGCTAAATCACCGTGAAAGTGAAAAGCACTACAAAATGAACTCTAAAAACGTTGAAACTTGGCAAGGTATCATCATTCCACCCGCATTGCATGTGCAAAAAGGTAGAGAGTGTTACGGCAAAAACTGGATGCACTTCGTGTACAAACTTGACAATCTCTTAGGAAGTATCAGGGTTTCGGACGAAAACTCATCTGTTACACCAGTATTCAATATTTTAATAACTTAGTACAACTTCGGACTTTATTGTGTTCAAATGTACAATTCAAATCAACGTCATGAACTTTCAACCCTTTCTGACATAATTTGCTATTTTCGATGCATTTACTGATTTGTTTTCAGAGCTAAATTAATCACCGTGAAAGTGAAAAGCACTACAAAATGAACTCTCAAAAGGTCGAAACTTGGCAAGGTATCATTATTTCACCTGCATTGCATGTGCAAAAAAGTAGAGAGGGTTACGGCAAAAACTGGATGCACTTCGTCTACAAACTGGACAATCTCTTAGGAAGTATCACGGTTCCGGACGAAAACTCATCTGTTACACGGGCTATTTAATATTTTAATAACTTATTACAACTCTGAACTTTTTTTGCGTTAAGATGCACAATTCAAATCCAAGTCATCAACTTTCAACCATTTCTGACATAATTTGCTCTTTTCGATGCATTTACTGATTTGTTTTTAGAGCTAAATCGCCGTAAAAGTGAAAAACACTACAAAATGAACTCTGAAAAGGTTGAAACTTCGCAAGGTATCATCATTTCACCCGCATAGCATGTGCAAAAAAGTCGAGAGGGTTACGGCAAAAACTGGATGCACTTCATGTACAAACTGGACAATCTCTTAGGAAGTATCAAGGTTTCGTACGAAAACTCATCTGTTACACCGTCTATTCAATATTTTAATAATTTAGTTCAACTTCGTACTTTTTTTTGCATTCAGATGCACAATTAATAACTTAGTAAAACTTCGGACTTTTTTGCGTTCAGATGCACAATTCAAATCAATGTCATCAACTTTCAACCCTTTCTGACATAATTTGCTATTTTCGATGCATTTACTGATTTTTTTCAGAGCTAAATTAATCACCGTGAAAGTGAAAAGCACTACAAAATGAACTCTGAAAAGGTCGAAACTTGGCAAGGTATCATCATTTCACCCACATTGCATGTGCCAAAAAGTAGAGAGGGTTACGGCAAAAACTGGATGCACTTCGTGTACAAACTGGACAATCTCATAGGAAGTATCAGGGTTTCGGACGAAAACTCATCTGTTACACCGGCTATTCAATATTTTAATAACTTATTACAACTCCGGACTTTTTTGCGTCGAGATGCACAATTCAAATCCACGTCATCAACTTTTAACCCTTTCTGACATAATTTGCTCTTTTCGATGCATTTACTTAGTTGTTTTCAGAGCTAAATCACCGTGAAAGTGAAAAGCACTACAAAATGAACTCTAAAAAGGTTGAAACTTGGCAAGGTATCATCATTTCACCCGCATAGCATGTGCAAAAAAGTAGAGAGGGTTTCGGCAAAAACTGGGTGCACTTCGTATACAAACTAGACAATCTCTTAGGAAGTATCAGAGTTTCGTACGAAAACTCATCTGTTACACCGGCTATCTAATATTTTAATAACTTAGTAGAACTCCATAGTTTTTTTGCGTTCAGATGTACAATTCAAATCCATGTCATCAACTTTCAACCCTTTCTGACATAATTTGCTATTTTTGATGCATTTACTGATTTGTTTTCAGAGCTAAATCACCGGAAAGTGAAAAGCACTACAAAATGAACTCTAAAAACGTTGAAACTTGGCAAGGTATCATCATTCCACCCGCATTGCATGTGCAAAAAGGTAGAGAGTGTTACGGCAAAAACTGGATGCACTTCGTGTACAAACTTGACAATCTCTTAGGAAGTATCAGGGTTTCGGACGAAAACTCATCTGTTACACCAGTATTCAATATTTTAATAACTTAGTACAACTTCGGACTTTATTGTGTTCAAATGTACAATTCAAATCAACGTCATGAACTTTCAACCCTTTCTGACATAATTTGCTATTTTCGATGCATTTACTGATTTGTTTTTAGAGCTAAATTAATCACCGTGAAAGTGAAAAGCACTACAAAATGAACTCTCAAAAGGTCGAAACTTGGCAAGGTATCATTATTTCACCTGCATTGCATGTGCAAAAAAGTAGAGAGGGTTACGGCAAAAACTGGATGCACTTCGTCTACAAACTGGACAATCTCTTAGGAAGTATCAGGGTTCCGGACGAAAACTCATCTGTTACACGGGCTATTTAATATTTTAATAACTTATTACAACTCCGAACTTTTTTTGCGTTAAGATGCACAATTCAAATCCAAGTCAACAACTTTCAACCATTTCTGACATAATTTGCTCTTTTCGATGCATTTACTGATTTGTTTTTAGAGCTAAATCACCGTAAAAGTGAAAAACACTACAAAATGAACTCTGAAAAGGTTGAAACTTCGCAAGGTATCATCATTTCACCCGCATAGCATGTGCAAAAAAGTCGAGAGGGTTACGGCAAAAACTGGATGCACTTCATGTACAAACTGGACAATCTCTTAGGAAGTATCAAGGTTTCGTACGAAAACTCATCTGTTACACCGTCTATTCAATATTTTAATAATTTAGTTCAACTTCGTACTTTTTTTGCATTCAGATGCACAATTAATAACTTAGTACAACTTTGGACTTTTTTGCGTTCAGATGCACAATTCAAATCAATGTCATCAACTTTCAACCCTTTCTGACATAATTTACTATTTTCGATGCATTTACTGATTTTTTTCAGAGCTAAATTAATCACCGTGAAAGTGAAAAGGACTACAAAATGAACTCTGAAAAGGTCGAAAATTGGCAAGGTATCATCATTTCACCCACATTGCATGTGCCAAAAAGTAGAGAGGGTTACGGCAAAAACTGGATGCACTTCGTGTACAAACTGGACAATCTCATAGGAAGTATCAGGGTTTCGGACGAAAACTCATCTGTTACACCGGCTATTCAATATTTTAATAACTTATTACAACTCCGGACTTTTTTGCGTCGAGATGCACAATTCAAATCCACGTCATCAACTTTTAACCCTTTCTGACATAATTTGCTCTTTTCGATGCATTTACTTAGTTGTTTTCAGAGCTAAATCACCGTGAAAGTGAAAAGCACTACAAAATGAACTCTAAAAAGGTTGAAACTTGGCAAGGTATCATCATTTCACCCGCATAGCATGTGCGAAAAAGTAGAGAGGGTTTCGGCAAAAACTGGGTGAACTTCGTATACAAACTAGACAATCTCTCAGGAAGTATCAGGGTTTCGTACGAAAACTCATCTGTTACACCGGCTATTTAATATTTTAATAACTTAGTAGAACTCAATAGTTTTTTTGCGTTCAGATGTACAATTCAAATCCATGTCATCAACTTTCAACCCTTTCTGACATAATTTGCTATTTTTGATGCATTTACTGATTTGTTTTCAGAGCTAAATCACCGTGAAAGTGAAAAGCACTACAAAATGAACTCTAAAAACGTTGAAACTTGGCAAGATATCATCATTCCACCCGCATTGCATGTGCAAAAAGGTAGAGAGTGTTACGGCAAAAACTGGATGCACTTCGTGTACAAACTTGACAATCTCTTAGAAAGTATCAGGGTTTAGGACGAAAACTCATCTGTTACACCAGTATTCAATATTTTAATAACTTAGTACAACTTTGGACTTTATTGTGTTCAGATGCACAATTCAAATCAACGTCATGAACTTTCAACCCTTTCTGACATAATTTGCTATTTTCGATGCATTTACTGATTTGTTTAAAGAGCTAAATTAATCACCGTGAGAGTGAAAAGCACTACAAAATGAACTCTCAAAAGGTCGAAACTTGGCAAGGTATCATTATTTCACCTGCATTGCATGTGCGAAAGAGTAGAGAGGGTTACGGCAAAAACTGGATGCACTTCGTGTACAAACTGGACAATCTCTTAGGAAGTATCAGGGTTCCGGACGAAAACTCATCTGTTACACGGGCTATTTAATATTTTAATAACTTATTACAACTCCGAACTTTTTTTGCGTTGAGATGCACAATTCAAATCCAAGTCATCAACTTTCAACCATTTCTGACATAATTTGCTCTTTTCGATGCATTTACTGATTTGTTTTTAGAGCTAAATCACCGTGAAAGTGAAAAACACTACAAAATGAACTCTGAAAAGGTTGAAAATTCGCAAGGTATCATCATTTCACCCGCATAGCATGTGCAAAAAAGTAGAGAGGGTTACGGCAAAAACTGGATGCACTTCGTGTACAAACTGTATAATCTCTTAGGAAGTATCAGGGTTTCAGACGAAAACTCATCTGTTACACCGGCTATTCAATATTTTAACAACTTATTACAACTCCGGACTCTTTTTAAGTTGAGATGCACAATTCAAATCCACATCATCAACTTTCAACCCTTTCTGACATAATTTTCTATTTTTTGTGCGTTTACTGATTTGTTTTCAGAGCTAAATCACCGCAAAGTGAAAAGCACTAAAAAATGAACTCTGAAAAGGTTGAAACTTGGCACCGTATCATCATCTCACCCGCACTGCATGTGCAAAAAGTAGAGAGGGTTTCGGCAAAAACTGGATGCACTTCGTGTGCAAACTGGACAATCTCTTAGGAAGTATCAGGGTTTCATACGAAAACTCATCTGTTACACTGGTATTTAATATTTTAATAACTTAGTACAACTCCGGAGTTTTTTTGCGTTCAGATGCACAATTAATAACTCAGTACAACTTCGGACTTTTTTGCGTTCAGATGCACAATTCAAATCAACGTCATCAACTTTCAACCCTTTCTGACATAATTTGGTATTTTCGATGCATTTACTGATTTGTTTTCAGAGCTAAATTAATCACCATGAAATTGAAAAGCACTACAAAATGAACTCTGAAAAGGTCGAAACTTGGCAAGGTATCATCATTTTACCCGCATTGCATGTGCAAAAAAGTAGAGAGGGTTACGGCAAAAACTGGATGCACTTCGTGTACAAACTGGACAATCTCTTAGGAAGTATCAGGGTTTCAGATGAGAACTCATCTGTTACACCGGCTATTCAATATTTTAATAGCTTATTACAACTCCAGACTTTTTTTTGCGTTAAGATGCACAATTCAAATCCACATCATCAACTTTTAACTCTTTCTGACATAATTTGCTCTTTTCGATGCATTTACTTATTTGTTTTCAGAGCTAAATCACCGTGAAAGTGAAAAGCACTACAAAATGTACTCTAAAAAGGTTGAAACTTGGCAAGGTATCATCATGTCACCCGCATAGCATGTGTAAAAAAGTAGAGAGGGTTTCGGCAAAAACTGGGTGCACTTCGTGT
>NC_041391.1:9927-14574 GCF_002162155.2 Triticum dicoccoides | reverse complement strand
AGAGCTAAATCATCGTGAAAGTGAAAAGCACTACAAAATGAACTCTGAAAATGTTGAAACTTGGCAAGGTATCATCATTTCACCCGCATAGCATGTGCAAAAAAGTCGAGAGGGTTACGGCAAAAACTGGATGCACTTCATGTACAAACTGGACAATCTCTTAGGAAGTATCAAGGTTTCGTACGAAAACTCATCTGTTACACCGTCTATTCAATATTTTAATAATTTAGTTCAACTCTGTACTTTTTTTGCGTTCATATGCACAATTCAAATCCACGTCATCAACTTTCAACCCTTTCTGACATAAGTTGATATTTTTCATGCATTTACTGATTTGTTTTCAGAGCTAATTCACCGTGAAAGTGAAAAGCACTACAAAATGAACTCTGAAAAGGTTGAAACTTGGCAAGGTATCATCGTTTCACCCGCATTGCATGTGCAAAAAAGTCGAGAGGGTTACGGCAAAAACTGGATGCACTTCATGTACAAACTGGACAATCTCTTAGGAAGTATCAGGGTTTCGTACGAAAACTCATTTGTTACACCGTCTATTCAATATTTTAATAATTTAGTTCAACTCCGTACTTTTTTGCATTCAGATGCACAATTAATAACTTAGTACAACTTCGGACTTTTTTGCGTTCAAATGCATAATTCAAATCAATGTCATCAACTTTCAACCCTTTCTGACATAATTTGCTATTTTCGATGCATTTACTGATTTGTTTTCAGAGCTAAATTAATCACCGTGAAAGTGAAAAGCACTACAAAATGAACTCTGAAAAGGTCGAAACTTGGCAAGGTATCATCATTTCGCCCGCATTGCATGTGCCAAAAAGTAGAGAGGGTTACGGCAAAAACTGGACGCACTTCGTGTACAAACTGGACAATCTCTTAGGAAGTATCAGGGTTTCGGACGAAAACTCATCTGTTACACCGGCTATTCAATATTTTAATAACTTATTACAACTCCGGACTTTTTTTGCGTCGAGATGCACAATTCAAATCCACGTCATCAACTTTTAACCCTTTCTGACATAATTTGCTCTTTTCGATGCATTTACTTATTTGTTTTCAGAGCTAAATCACCGTGAAAGTGAAAAGCACTAGAAAATGAACTCTAAAAAGGTTGAAACTTGGCAAGGTATCATCATTTCACCCACATAGCATGTGCAAAAAAGTATAGAGGGTTTCGGCAAAAACTGGGTGCACTTCGTGTACAAACTGGACAATCTCTTAGGAAGTATTAGGGTTTCGTACGAAAACTCATCTGTTACACCGGCTATTCAATATTTTAATAACTTAGTAGAACTCTGTACTTTTTTTGCATTCAGATGTACAATTCAAATCCACGTCATCAACTTTCAACCCTTTCTGATATAATTTGCTATTTTTGATGCATTTACTGATTTTTTTCAGAGCTAAATCACCGTGAAAGTGAAAAGCACTACAAAATGAACTCTGAAAACGTTGAAACTTGGCAAGGTATCATCATTTCACCCGCATAGCATGTGTAAAAAAGTCGAGAGGGTTACGGCAAAAACTGGATGCACTTCATGTACAAACTGAACAATCTCTTAGGAAGTATCAGGGTTTCGGACGAAAACTCATCTGTTACACCGTCTATTCAATATTTTAATAATTTAGTTCAACTCTGCACTTTTTTTGCGTTCATATGCACAATTCAAATCCACGTCATCAACTTTGAACCATTTCTGACATAATTTGATATTTTTCATGCATTTACTGATTTGTTTTCAGAGCTAAATCACCGTGAAATTGAAAAGCACTACAAAATAAACTCTGAAAAGGTTGAAACTTGGCAAGGTATCATCATTTCACCCGCATTGCATGTGCAAAAAATTCGAGAGGGTTACGGCAAAAACTGGATGCACTTCATGTACAAACTGGACAATCTCTTAGGAAGTATCAGGGTTTCGTACGAAAACTCATCTGTTACACCGTCTATTCAATATTTTAATAATTTAGTTCAACTCCGTACTTTTTTGCGTTCAGATGCACAATTAATAACTTAGTACAACTTCAGACTTTTTTGCGTTCAGATGCACAATTCAAATCAATGTCATCAACTTTCAACCCTTTCTGACATAATTTGCTATTTTCGATGCATTTACTGATTTGTTTTCAGAGTTAAATTAATCACCGTGAAAGTGAAAAGGACTACAAAATGAACTCTGAAAAGGTCGAAACTTGGCAAGGTATCATCATTTCACCCACATTGCATGTGCCAAAAAGTAGAGAGGGTTACGGCAAAAACTGGATGCACTTCGTGTACAAACTGGACAATCTTTTAGGAAGTATCAGGGTTTCGGACGAAAACTCATCTGTTACACCGGCTATTCAATATTTTAATAACTTATTACAACTCCGGACTTTTTTGCGTCGATATGCACAATTCAAATCCATGTCATCAACTTTTAACCCTTTCTGACATAATTTGCTCTTTTCGATGCATTTACTTATTTGTTTTCAGAGCTAAATCACCGTGAAAGTGAAAAGCACTACAAAATGAACTCTAAAAAGGTTGAAACTTGGCAAGGTATCATCATTTCACCCGCATAGCATGAGCAAAAAAGTAGAGAGGGTTTCGGCAAAAACTGGGTGCACTTCGTATACAAACTAGACAATCTCTTAGGAAGTATCAGGGTTTCGTACGAAAACTCATCTGTTACACCGGCTATTTAATATTTTAATAACTTAGTAGAACTCCATAGTTTTTTTGCGTTCATATGTACAATTCAAATCCATGTCATCAACTTTCAACCCTTTCTGACATAATTTGCTATTTTTGATGCATTTACTGATTTGTTTTCAGAGCTAAATCACCGTGAAAGTGAAAAGCACTACAAAATGAACTCTAAAAACGTTGAAACCTGGCAAGGTATCATCATTCCACCCGCATTGCATGTGCAAAAAGGTAGAGAGTGTTACGGCAAAAACTGGATGCACTTCGTGTACAAACTTGACAATCTCTTAGGAAGTATCAGGGTTTCGGAAGAAAACTCATCTGTTACACCAGTATTCAATATTTTAATAACTTAGTACAACTTCGGACTTTATTGCGTTCAGATGCACAATTCAAATCAACGTCATGAACTTTCAACCCTTTCTGACATAATTTGCTATTTTCGATGCATTTACTGATTTGTTTTCAGAGCTAAATTAATCACCGTGAAAGTGAAAAGCACTACAAAATGAACTCTCAAAAGGTCGAAACTTGGCAAGGTATCATTATTTCACCTGCATTGCATGTGCAAAAAAGTAGAGAGGGTTACGGCAAAAACCGGATGCACTTCGTGTACAAACTGGACAATCTCTTAGGAAGTATCAGGGTTTCGGACGAAAACTCATCTGTTACACGGGCTATTTAATATTTTAATAACTTATTACAACTTCGAACTTTTTTTGCGTTGAGATGCACAATTCAAATCCAAGTCATCAACTTTCAACCATTTCTGACATAATTTGCTCTTTTCGATGCATTTACTGATTTGTTTTCAGAGCTAAATCACCATGAAAGTGAAAAACACTACAAAATGAACTCTGAAAAGGTTGAAACTTCGGAAGGTATCATCATTTCACCTGCATAGCATGTGCAAAAAACTAGAGAGGGTTACGGCAAAAACTGGATGCACTTCGAGTACAAACTGGACAGTCTCTTAGGAAATATCAGGGTTTCAGACGAAAACTCATCTGTTACACCGGGTATTCAATATTTTAATAACTTATTACAACTCCGGACTTTTTTTGCGTCGAGATGCACAATTCAAATCCACGTCATCAACTTTTAACCCTTTCTGACATAATTTGCTATTTTTTGTGCATTTACTGATTTGTTTTCAGAGCTAAATCACCGCAAAGTGAAAAGCACTACAAATGAACTCTGAAAAGGTTGAAACTTGGCAATGTATCATCATTTCACCCGCACTGCATGTGCAAAAAAGTATAGAGGGTTTCGGCAAAAACTGGGTGCACTTCATGTACAAACTGGACAATCTCTTAGGAAGTATTAGGGTTTCGTACGAAAACTCATCTGTTACACCGGCTATTCAATATTTTAATAACTTAGTAGAACTCTGTACTTTTTTTGCATTCAGATGTACAATTCAAATCCACGTCATCAACTTTCAACCCTTTCTGATATAATTTGCTATTTTTGATGCATTTACTGATTTTTTTCAGAGCTAAATCACCGTGAAAGTGAAAAGCACTACAAAATGAACTCTGAAAACGTTGAAACTTGGCAAGGTATCATCATTTCACCCGCATAGCATGTGTAAAAAAGTCGAGAGGGTTATGGCAAAAACTGGATGCACTTCATGTACAAACTGGACAATCTCTTAGGAAGTATCAGGGTTTCGGACGAAAACTCATCTGTTACACCGTCTATTCAATATTTTAATAATTTAGTTCAACTCTGCACTTTTTTTGCGTTCATATGCACAATTCAAATCCACGTCATCAACTTTCAACCATTTCTGACATAATTTGATATTTTTCATGCATTTACTGATTTGTTTTCAGAGCTAAATCACCGTGAAATTGAAAAGCACTACAAAATAAACTCTGAAAAGGTTGAAACTTGGCAAGGTATCATCATTTCACCCGCATTGCATGTGCAAAAAA
>NC_041391.1:3630-7038 GCF_002162155.2 Triticum dicoccoides | reverse complement strand
TCAACCCTTTCTGACATAATTTGCTATTTTTGATGCATTTACTGATTTGTTTTCACAGCTAAATTAATCACCGTGAAATTGAAAAGCACAACAAAATGAACTCTGAAAAGGTTGAAACTTGGCAACGTATCATCATTTCACCCGCACTGCATGTGCAAAAAAGTAGAGAGGGTTACGGCAAAAACTGGATGCACTTCATGTACAAACTGGACAATCTCTTAGGAAGTATCAGGGTTTCGTACGAAAACACATCTGTTACACCGGTATTCAATATTTTAATAACTTAGTACAACTCCGGACTTTTTTGCGTTCAGATGCACAATTAATAACTTGGTACAACTTCGGACTTTTTTGCGTTCAGATGCACAATTCAAATCAACGTCATCAACTTTCAACCCTTTCTGACATAATTTGCTATTTTCGATGCATTTACTGATTTGTTTTCAGAGCTAAATTAATCACCGTGAAATTGAAAAGCACTACAAAATGAACTCTGAAAAGGTCAAAACTTGGCAAGGTATCATCATTTCACCCGCATTGCATGTGCAAAAAAGTAGAGAGGGTTACGGCAAAAACTGGATGCACTTCGTGCACAAACTGGACAATCTCTTAGGAAGTATCAGGGTTTCAGACGAGAACTCATCTGTTACACCTGCTATTCAATATTTTAATAACTTATTACAACTCCACACTTTTTTTGCGTTAAGATGCACAATTCAAATCCATGTCATCAACTTTTAACCCTTTCTTACATAATTTGCTCTTTTCGATACATTTACTTATTTGTTTTCAGAGCTAAATCACCGTGAAAGTGAAAAGCACTATAAAATGAACTCTAAAAAGGTTGAAACTTGGCAAGGTATCATCATTTCACCCGCATAGCATGTGTAAAAAAGTAGAGAGGGTTTCGGCAAAAACTGGGTGCACTTCGTATACAAACTAGACAATCTCTTAGGAAGTATCAGGGTTTCATACGAAAACTCATCTGTTACACCGGCTATTTAATATTTTAATAACTTAGTAGAACTCCATAGTTTTTTTGCGTTCAGATGTACAATTCAAATCCATGTCATCAACTTTCAACCCTTTCTGACATAATTTGCTATTTTTGATGCATTTACTGATTTGTTTTCAGAGCTAAATCACCGTGAAAGTGAAAAGCACTACAAAATGAACTCTAAAAACGTTGAAACCTGGCAAGGTATCATCATTCCACCCGGATTGCATGTGCAAAAAGGTAGAGAGTGTTACGGCAAAAACTGGATGCACTTCGTGTACAAACTGGACAATCTCTTAGGAAGTATCAGGGTTTCGGACGAAAACTCATCTGTTACACCACTATTCAATATTTTAATAACTTAGTACAACTTCGGACTTTATTGCGTTCAGATGCACAATTCAAATCAACGTCATGAACTTTCAACCCTTTCTGACATAATTTGCTATTTTCGATGCATTTACTGATTTGTTTTCAGAGCTAAATTAATCACCGTGAAAGTGAAAAGCACTACAAAATGAACTCTCAAAAGGTCGAAACTTGGCAAGGTATCATTATTTCACCTGCATTGCATGTGCAAAAAAGTAGAGAGGGTTACGGCAAAAACCGGATGCACTTCGTGTACAAACTGGACAATCTCTTAGGAAGTATCAGGGTTTCGGACGAAAACTCATCTGTTACACGGGCTATTTAATATTTTAATAACTTATTACAACTCCAAACTTTTTTTGCGTTGAGATGCACAATTCAAATCCAAGTCATCAACTTTCAACCATTTCTGACATAATTTGCTCTTTTCGATGCATTTACTGATTTGTTTTCAGAGCTAAATCACCATGAAAGTGAAAAACACTACAAAATGAACTCTGAAAAGTATGAAACTTCGGAAGGTATCATCATTTCACCCACATAGCATGTGCAAAAAAGTAGAGAGGGTTACGGCAAAAACTGGATGCACTTCATGTACAAACTGGACAGTCTCTTAGGAAGTATCAGGGTTTCAGACGAAAACTCATCTGTTACACCGGCTATTCAATATTTTAACAACTTATTACAACTCCGGACTTTTTTTGCATTGAGATGTACAATTCAAATCCACGTCATCAACTTTCAACCCTTTCTGACATAATTTGCTATTTTTTGTGCATTTACTGATTTGTTTTCAGAGCTAAATCACCGCAAAGTGAAAAGCACTACAAATGAACTCTGAAAAGGTTGAAACTTGGCAACGTATCATCATTTCACCCGCACTGCATGTGCAAAAAAGTAGAGAGGGTTACGGCAAAAACTAGATGCACTTCATGTACAAACTGGACAATCTCTTAGGAAGTATCATGGTTTCGGACGAAAACTCATCTGTTACACCGGTATTCAATATTTTAACAACTTAGTACAACTCCGGAGTTTTTTTGCATTCAGATGCACAATTCAAATCAACGTCATCAAATTTCAACCCTTTCTGACATAATTTGCTATTTTTGATGCATTTACTGATTTGTTTTCACAGCTAAATTAATCACCGCGAAAGTGAAAAGCACTACAAAATGAACTCTGAAAAGGTTGAAACTTGGCAAGGTATAATCATTTCACCCGCATTGCATGTGCAAAACAGTAGAGAGGGTTACGTAAAAAACTGGATGCACTTCGTGTACAAACTGGACAACCTCTTAGGAAGTATCAGGGTTTCGGACCAAAACTCATCTGTTACACCGGCTATGCAATATTTTAATAACGTAGTACAACTCCGGACTTTTTTTGCGTTGAGATGCACAATTCAAATCAACGTCATCAACTGTCAACCCTTTCTGACATAATTTGCTATTTTTGATGCATTTACTGATTTGTTTTCACAGCTAAATTAATCACCGTGAAATTGAAAAGCACAACAAAATGAACTCTGAAAAGGTTGAAACTTGGCAACGTATCATCATTTCACCCGCACTGCATGTGCAAAAAAGTAGAGAGGGTTACGGCAAAAACTGGATGCACTTCATGTACAAACTGGACAATCTCTTAGGAAGTATCAGGGTTTCGTACGAAAACACATCTGTTACACCGGTATTCAATATTTTAATAACTTAGTACAACTCCGGACTTTTTTGCGTTCAGATGCACAATTAATAACTTGGTACAACTTCGGACTTTTTTGCGTTCAGATGCACAATTCAAATCAACGTCATCAACTTTCAACCCTTTCTGACATAATTTGCTATTTTCGATGCATTTACTGATTTGTTTTCAGAGCTAAATTAATCACCGTGAAATTGAAAAGCACTACAAAATGAACTCTGAAAAGGTCAAAACTTGGCAAGGTATCATCATTTCACCCGCATTGCATGTGCAAAAAAGTAGAGAGGGTTACGGCAAAAACTGGATGCACTTCGTGCACAAACTGGACAATCTCTTAGGAA
>NC_041391.1:3127-3620 GCF_002162155.2 Triticum dicoccoides | reverse complement strand
GTCATCAACTTTTAACCCTTTCTTACATAATTTGCTCTTTTCGATACATTTACTTATTTGTTTTCAGAGCTAAATCACCGTGAAAGTGAAAAGCACTATAAAATGAACTCTAAAAAGGTTGAAACTTGGCAAGGTATCATCATTTCACCCGCATAGCATGTGTAAAAAAGTAGAGAGGGTTTCGGCAAAAACTGGGTGCACTTCGTATACAAACTAGACAATCTCTTAGGAAGTATCAGGGTTTCATACGAAAACTCATCTGTTACACCGGCTATTTAATATTTTAATAACTTAGTAGAACTCCATAGTTTTTTTGCGTTCAGATGTACAATTCAAATCCATGTCATCAACTTTCAACCCTTTCTGACATAATTTGCTATTTTTGATGCATTTACTGATTTGTTTTCAGAGCTAAATCACCGTGAAAGTGAAAAGCACTACAAAATGAACTCTAAAAACGTTGAAACCTGGCAAGGTATCATCATTCCACCCG
>NC_041391.1:0-1976 GCF_002162155.2 Triticum dicoccoides | reverse complement strand
TCAACCCTTTCTGACATAATTTGCTATTTTTGATGCATTTACTGATTTGTTTTCACAGCTAAATTAATCACCGTGAAATTGAAAAGCACAACAAAATGAACTCTGAAAAGGTTGAAACTTGGCAACGTATCATCATTTCACCCGCACTGCATGTGCAAAAAAGTAGAGAGGGTTACGGCAAAAACTGGATGCACTTCATGTACAAACTGGACAATCTCTTAGGAAGTATCAGGGTTTCGTACGAAAACACATCTGTTACACCGGTATTCAATATTTTAATAACTTAGTACAACTCCGGACTTTTTTGCGTTCAGATGCACAATTAATAACTTGGTACAACTTCGGACTTTTTTGCGTTCAGATGCACAATTCAAATCAACGTCATCAACTTTCAACCCTTTCTGACATAATTTGCTATTTTCGATGCATTTACTGATTTGTTTTCAGAGCTAAATTAATCACCGTGAAATTGAAAAGCACTACAAAATGAACTCTGAAAAGGTCAAAACTTGGCAAGGTATCATCATTTCACCCGCATTGCATGTGCAAAAAAGTAGAGAGGGTTACGGCAAAAACTGGATGCACTTCGTGCACAAACTGGACAATCTCTTAGGAACTATCACGGTTTCAGACGAGAACTCATCTGTTACACCTGCTATTCAATATTTTCATAACTTATTACAACTCCACACATTTTTTGCGTTAAGATGCACAATTCAGATCCACGTCATCAACTTTTAACCCTTTCTGACATAATTTGCTATTTTTTGTGCATATACTGATTTGTTTTCAGAGGTAAATCACCGTGAAAGTGAAAAGCACTACAAAATGAACTCTAAAAAGGTTGAAACTTGGCAAGGTATCATCATTTCACCCGCATAGCATGTGTAAAAAAGTAGAGAGGGTTTCGGCAAAAACTGGGTGCACTTCGTGTACAAACTGGACAATCTCTTAGGAAGTATCAGGGGTTCGTACGAAAACTCATCTGTTACACCGGCTATTCAATATTTTAATAACTTAGTAGAACTCTGTATTTTTTTTGCGTTCAGATGTACAATTCAAATCCACGTCATCAACTTTCAACCCTTTCTGACATAATTTGCTATTTTTGATGCATTTACTGATTTTTTTTCCAGAGCTAAATCACCGTGTATGTGAAAAGCACTACAAAATGAACTCTGAAAACGTTGAAACTTCGCAAGGTATCATCATTTCACCCGCATTGCATGTGCAAAAAAGTCGAGAGGGTTACGGCAAAAACTGGATGCACTTCATGTACAAACTGGACAATCTCTTAAGAAGTATCAGGGTTTCGTACGAAAACTCATCTGTTACACCGTCTATTCAATATTTTAATAATTAAGTTCAACTCCGTACTTTTTTTGCGTTCAGATGCACAATTAATAACTTAGTACAACTTCGGACTTTTTTGCATTCAGATGCACAATTCAAATCAACGTCATGAACTTTCAACCCTTTCTGACATAATTTGCTATTTTCGATGCATTTACTGATTTGTTTTCAGAGCTAAATTAATCACCGTGAAAGTGAAAAGCACTACAAAATGAACTCTCAAAAGGTTGAAACTTGGCAAGGTATCATGATTTCACCCGCATTGCATGTGCAAAAAAGTAGAGAGGGTTACGGCAAAAACTGGATGCACTTCATGTACAAACTGGACAATCTCTTAGGAAGTATCAGGGTTTCGGACGAAAACTCATCTGTTACATCGGCTATTTAATATTTTAATAACTTATTACAACTCCGAACTTTTTTTGCGTTGAGATGCACAATTCAAATCCAAGTCATCAACTTTCAACCATTTCTGACATAATTTGCTCTTTTCGATGCATTTACTGATTTGTTTTCAGAGCTAAATCACCGTGAAAGTGAAAAACACTACAAAATGAACTCTGAAAAGGTTGAAACTTCGCAAGGTATCATCATTTCACCCGCATAGCATGTGCAAAAAAGTA
>NC_041390.1:633697248-633698003 GCF_002162155.2 Triticum dicoccoides | reverse complement strand
CCCTAAACCCTAACCCCTAACCCTAAACCCTAACCCTAACCCTAACCCTAAACCCTAAACCCTAAACCCTAAACCCTAAACCCTAAACCCTAAACCCTAAGCATATTTTACGACCAAGGAGAGATAAGCATATTTTACGACCAAGGAGAGATAAGCATATTTTATGAATGATAGAAAGTAGGCGGAAGCCTAGGAGGGCCAACCGAGCGAAGCTCTTTTTTTTGCCGTGCCGTGAAGTGCAATTTTCTCGTATGTGTTTTAGAGAGGTTGTCGAAAAAAGGCGATCTATAGAGATTCCCCATCTATATCCAATCGAGAATAGAAGCGAGTCGCTTCCGGCGTCGGCTTGTAGTCTCTGCAGTCGGCACACGCACGCGCCCGCCATCATGCCTCCTTGGTTCGGGACGAAGCCAAGCGAGACATACGATAGACGAAGGAAGCGCCCACCCAGCAGGAGGGCTAAAACCTGTAGTTTTGAAGTTGCAAACTCCAGCTTCGAAGCTGGAGTGCTTTAGCCCTTTTTTAAGCAAGAATCACCGTCTTGAGCGCCTTGCGCGCTCAAGAACAAGCAAGGGATGAGCGCTTTGTTGCTAAAGCGGATACGTTTTCTTGCTGGGGAAGGCTAGTTTGATCGAGGATTGGAGAGGAGGGAGAGGTGGAATAAAAAGCTCGGGATGGATTTTGGAGTCTTTGTGCGAGCCGTATGCGGTGAGAGTCGCACGTACGGTAAGGAGGGGGGTTCGCGTCTATACGTG
>NC_041390.1:633685947-633696430 GCF_002162155.2 Triticum dicoccoides | reverse complement strand
AAAAACCCTAAACCCTAAACCCTAAACCCTAACCCTAAACCCTAAACCCTTAACCCTAAACCCTAAACCCTAAACCCTAAACCCTAAACCCTAAACCCTAAACCCTAACCCTAAACTGGCCCCTCCAAGAAACAGCCTAAGCGCCGGTGTCAGCGGCGCCGCTCAAAATACTGTCAAAAGCAAATACGGTGATTCCAGCACGAGAGATAATAATACTCCGTAGAGTGCCGAAGAAAACCCTCTTGAGCAAGATTTAGCACAGGAGGATGGAGAAGCAGCCCTCATGAGAGAGCGGCAGACAAAGCGGTCGAGGACGATAATTATATGCCTCCCTCCGAAGATGAGGCAAGCCTCGACGACGACGAATTCGTCGTGCCAGAGGATCCCGTCGAGCAAGAGCGTTTTCAACGCAGGCTTATGGCCACGGCAAGAAGCCTCAAGAAAAAACAGCAACAACTTAGAGTTAATCAAGATTTTGCGGCTGAAGAGCATAAACTCGAACGCCCCTCCAAGAGCTACCCAAAGCGCAGGTTGCTACCCTGATTAGAGGAGGAAGCACTTAAACCTACATCACCAGCACTTGATACGGCCGACCGGCCACCTCATGGTCGCGACAGAGAGGCCTCTCGGCCCTCCACTCAAGCCGCACCTCGTACCAAGGCACGGGAAAATGTGCCAGACCTGCGAGATATGTTGGAGGACAAGGCAAGGCAAACAAGATTGATCTACGGATCGCGTGGGCGCCCCACGACTCGAGATGGTAACCGTCACACTGGACACAAATCCGGTAGGGCCGAACACAGTAGACAAAGCTCATTGGAGCTACATCGTGATATAGCCTAGTACAGAGGCGCCGCACACCCACTATGCTTCACAGACGAAGTAAATGGATCATCAAATCCCCGAGGGTTTCAAACCCGTAAACATCGAATCATATGATGGCACAACAGATCATGTGGTATGGATCGAGGATTATCTCCTTCATATCCACATGGCCCGCGACGATGATCTCCACGCCATCAAATACCTCCCACTCAAGCTTAAAGGACCAGCTCAGCATTGGCTTAACAGCTTGCCAGCAGGATCAATCAGTTGTTGGGAGGACCTGGAAGCCGCATTCCTCAACAATTTCCAGGGCACTTATGTGCGACCACCAAACGTCGATGACCTAAGCCACGTAATTCAGCAGCTAAAGGAATCGGCCAGGCAATTCTGGACACGGTTTCTAACAAAGAAAAATCAAATAGTCGACTGTCCGGACGCAGAGGCCCTAGCAGCCTTCAAGCACAATATCCATGACGAGTGGCTTGCCCGACACCTTGGACAAGAAAAGCCGAAATCTGTGGCAGCACTCACGACACTCATGACCCGCTTTTGCACGGGAGAAGACAGCTGGCTTGCTCGTAGCAACAATATGACCAAGAACCCTGGTAATTCGGGTACCAGGGACAGTACTGGCAGGTCGCGTCGCAACAAGCAGAAGCGCCACATTAACGGCGACAATGCTGAGGATACGGCAGTTAATGCCAGATTCAGAGGCTATAAATCCGGTCAGCGGAAAAAGCCATTCAAAAGAAATCCTAGGGGCCCATCCAGTTTAGACCGAATACTCGACCGCTTGTGCCAGATACGTGGCACCCCCAAAAAGCCGGCCAATCACACCAACAGGGATTGTTGGGTGTTCAAGCAGGAAGGCAAGTTAAATGCCGAAAATACCGACAAGGGACTGCATAGCGATGACAACGAAGAGCCCCGGCCGCCGAAGAACAGTGGACAGAAGGGTTTTCCCCCACAAGTGCAGACGGTGAACATGATATACGCGACCCACATCCCCAAGAGGGAGCGGAAGCGCACGTTAAGGGACGTATACGCGGTAGAGCCAGTCGCCCCAAAGTTCAACCCATGGTCCTCCTGCCCGATCACCTTTGATCGGAGGGACCATCCCACTAGCACCCGTCATGGCGGATTCGCCGTGTTGGTTCTAGACCCAATTATTGACGGATTTCATCTCACTAGAGTCCTTATGGATGGCGACAGCAGCCTGAACCTGCTTTACCAGGATATAGTGCGGAAAATGGGCATAGACCCCTCAAGGATTAAGCCCACCAAAACGACCTTTAAAGGCGTAATACCAGGTGTAGAGGCCAACTGTACAAGCTCAGTCACACTTGAAGTGGTCTTCGGATCTCCGGATAATTTCCGAAGTGAGGAGTTAATCTTTGACATAGTCCCATTACGCAGTGGCTATCACGCACTGCTCGGGTGAACCGCATTTGCCAAGTTCAACGCGGTACCTCACTACGCATACCTTAAGCTCAAGATGCCAGGCCCTCGAGGAGTAATTGCGGTCAATGGAAACACCGAACGCTCCCTCCGAATGGAGGAGCACACAGCGGCCCTTGCAGCGGAAGTACAAAGCAGCCTCTCCAGGCAGTTCTCCAGTCCGGCCATTAAACGTCCGGACACCATCAAGCGCGCCCAGAGTAACCTACAACAAGACCGCCTGGCACGTTCTGAGCAGGCGTAGCAATGCGGACCCAACCCCAGCCCTCGAAAAATGCGACGCTAGTGCTTAGCGTACATAACTACGCTCTAGAAATACCATGGGTACATGGGGAGGGGCACCATCACGACACGCACGAAACACGGCTTAAACTGCACCAGGGGCTACCGATTTTTTAATTTTCTCTTACTTTCAGGACTCCATTCTTCGGAAGGCCTGTTCGGCAGTTCAATTACCGCACAAACGATGCAAGAACCAGGGAAGCAGACAAGCCATGCCGCATTACGGAACTCCCAGGTGGTCTCTATCACGAGCAGTATACCTTTTTCGCATACCATTCCACAACCTGCCCCTGGAATAGACATGTTAAATAGTCCAACCTTTTGCTTATCGCATTATTTGTATCGTTCTGCTTTGATTGCAGCCCTTTTTAATAAACAATGCATAGCTTTTGACTATTTTTGCATTACTCTTTTTTTACAAATATATGTTCCTTAATGACATGTTGCACCCGTACACTTTGGTACGGCCAAAATACGCCAGGGGCTTTAGTACCCCTCAATATGGTGTGAGAAGTCCGAACACTTTAACAAGTGCGGCACCCCGAACTTATAGCATTATATGCATCGGCTCCGAATCATGTCTCGGGTCAATAGTTGGGTTTGCCCGGCTCCTATGTTTTGGTGCCTTACGTTCCGCTATGTCGGCTAAGGTAGCACTAGGAGAACTACTGCGATTGTGTCCCAGTTGAGCTGGGTCGAGCACCTCAGTAGAGAAAGCTAAAACTGACTGTCATGATGAAGCGAGAGCTGGTCGCTGTTCGAGAGGTTTTTCAAGTCCCTAAAGACTTATGCCGCTTAGAGCGAGGAGTCGGCTCTGTCCGGCCAAGGTGTGGATAGCGCCCCGAACTCGGTCTTCCAAATACCAGGGGCTTCGCCGAAATTTAAAATTATAGAATTCTATGGCTAAGTGAGAGTGTTCATGCATTATAGTCCGATTGCCTTGTTCGTTGTGCTGAGCGCCTCCCTCGAAGGACCCAAACATGGAAAAAGAGCGCTCAAATTTATCCCTGAACACCCCAGCACTAGCGGCATGGGGGCAGAAGCCGACGACTCGCCATCTCTCAGAATTGATAAACAGCCGCACAGAAGGTAATATTTGAAATTCCAACAACATTGCTTAGCGCATATGAACAAGTTTTCAGTGCACAGGACAAAATGAGCGAGTTTTACTCAAAAATTACATCCCTGGAACATTCATCCGCCATAAGGCAGGCACCCTTCAGAACATCCTTATAATAATTCTCGGGCTTGCGATGCTCTTTCCCCGGTGGTGGCCCGTCCTTCACAAGCTTCTCAACATCCAGCTTGCCCCAGTGCACCTTAGCACGGGCAAGGGCCCTACGGGCACCTTCAATGCAGACGGAGCGCTTGATGACTTCGAGCCTTGGACAGGCCCCCACCAGCCGCCGCACCAGCCTGAAATAGCTCCCAGGCAGAGCCTCTCCAGGCCACAGCCGAACTATGAGGCCCTTCATGGCCTGTTTGGCCGCCTTGTGGAGCTCGACCAGTTGCTTCAGCTGGTCGCCCAGGGGCACGGGGTGTCCGGCCTCAGCATACTGAGACCAGAACACCTTCTCTGTCGAGCTGCCTTCCTTGGCTCGATAGAATGCGGCGGCATCGGACACGCTACGGGGAAGATCTGCGAACGCTCCTAGAGAGCTCCGGATTCGGGTAGGTAACAAGTAACTCACGTTTATGTGTTTGCTTTGCATAAAGAATGCCTTACCCGCCGCTATCTTTTTCATCGCATCCAACTCCTGATGGGTCTTCTGGGATTCGGCCTTGGCAGACTTGGCATTTTAATAGCCACCACGAGCTCGGACGCTCGCGTCTTTGAGTCAAGCTCCAAACTCTCATGTTTTTTCATGAGAGCCTGGAGCTCTTTCCGCACCTTGCCAACCTGGGCCTCATACTTCTCCCACTCGGTGCGCTCCGTGGCGGCCCTCTTCTCGGCCTCGAGCAGCGCTTGCTTAAGGGTCGCCACCTCAGACATGGCCCCTACAATAGCCACGATAATCCTGTCATTTTTTGCAATTGCACCTTTTTTATATATATTTAAACAAGGTATTTCTTACCTTCCTTGTCCTCGAGCTGCTTCTTGGCACACCCAAGCTCTTGCTCGGACTGCTTGAGGTTCTGCTTTAGCGTGTCCACTTCCGTAGTTAGTGCGGTGGACGCCAGCAGAGAAGCATGCATACACATATTGACTCCTTTTTGTTAGACTCTAGCGAATTTTATTTGATCCTCTATTCGACTTTTCTTCCCGAACGCCAAACAGAGCATCAGGGCTACTGTCTATGCGGTAATATTATTTACACATTCTTTACTTACCTCAAAGCCTGTTAAAAGGCTAGCACAAGCTTCAGTCAGTCCACTCTTGGTGGACTGAACCTTCTGGACCACCGCACTCATAATGGTGCGGTGCTCCTCGTCGATGGAGGCGCCTTTGAGCACCTCCAACAGATTGTCCGGCTCCTCCGGTTGGACGGGGGTCACCGTCACGGTGGGCTTGCTCCTCTTGGAAGGAGGTCACCCGCCGGACTCTGGAACCTTTGAAGGTTCCGGAGCGGTGTCCGGTCTAGAGCCGGACTTGGAGCCCTGGGGGTTTTATCCCCTTTACTCCTGGAGTCTGGGAGGTCGCCTTGCGGCGCCTCTAGGACCACCTCCTCCTGGCTTGGAACCTGTTGGGACAACACTTCGGCGTCGTCCATAGGGCGGGGGGAGCTAGCCGTCGGAAGCGAATTCACATCCAACGAGTCCAGTGAACCGCTCGACGACGCGCCGAGCCGGTCTTTGGGTGGGCTGCATAATCATATTCGACATAAGGGAAAGCTGTGCAATAAAGGAATACTATGAATTACTCTGGTATCCGGATACTTACGATTTCGCCAGGGGCTTGGCCCTGAGCGGCCACTCCTCTCCGTCGTCGTCGGCGTCGGTGGAGTAGTCCGGAGGAAGGGTTTTCCCCTTCTTGGACCCTTCGGCCTCCCAAGTGAGGGCGGCCTTCCTTTTCTTCTCTCCCCCCGCTGGAGGGGGAGAGGTCTCTTCCTCCTCCTCCTCGTCTTCACGGGAGGAATGTGCCTTGGAGCCGTCGGATGATGAACCCAACACCTCCTGGCGCCGCGCACTTTTTTGAGTCCCCGTGGCCTTCTTCGTGGCCTTCTTCTCCGGCACCACATAGGGTGCCAGAACCAGCAGATTCGCCAAGCGGGCATCGGCTGGGTCTTCGGGCAAAGGAGCCGGACAGTCGATCTGTCGAGACTTCGCCTGCCAATCCTGTCAAAGGCAAGGGAGCTTAGATCCCGCATAGAGTTAAACTATGAAAAACTAATACCCTGTAAAAGGTACAAACAATTTACCGCGCTAGCGTGACGCTGCATGCTGAATTTGTGATCCTTGATAGCGGATGCGGGAGCCTCGGCGCCCTTGAAAAGCACCATCCAGGCATCTTCGTACGTCGTGTCGACACGGATTGGATGTTCCACAGATTGAAGGCCCATTGTTGACACGGGAGGATCCGGTGGATGAGCATAACCTGGACCACGTTGACAAGCTTGAGCTGCTTGTTCACCAGGGTTTGGATGCATGTTTGCAGTCCAGTCACCTCTTATTTGCTACCCCACGACAGGCCCGTCTCTTTCCAAGACATGAGCCGCGTTGGGGGTCCGGACCGGAACTCGGGGGCTGCGACCCACTCAGGGTCACGCGGCTCGATGATGTAAAACCACCTCGATTGCCACCTCTTCAGGGTCTCCACAAAGGAGCCCTCGAGCCATAAGATGTTGGTTATCTTACCCACCATGGCGCCTCCTCACTCTGCCTGGTTGTCACGACCACCTTCATCTTGACATTGAAAGTCTTGAGCCATAGGCCGAAATGGGGGCGGATGCGGAGGAAAGCCTCGCACACGATGATAAACGCCGAGATGTTGAGGATGAAGTTCGGGGCCAGATCATGGAAATCCAGGCCGTAGTAAAACATGAGTCCCCGGACGAATGGGTGGATAGGAAAGCCTAGTCCGCAGAGGAAGTGGGGAAGGAACACTACCCTCTCATGGGGCCTTGGGGTAGGGAGGAGCTGCCCCTCTTCGAGAAGCCGGTACACGATGTCGTTAGACAAGTATCCGGCCTTCCTCAGTTTTTTGATGTGTCCCTCTGTGACGGAGGAGACCATCCACTTGCCTCCCGCTCCGGACATGGCTGGAGAAGGTTGAGGTGGGGAGTGCGGACTTGGGAGCTGGAGGTTGAGTGCGCGAAAATGGATAGGCAGAGGAGGAAGAAGGTGTAGATGAAAAGGTGGATCCTTATCCCCTTATATGGGTGGACGCAACTACGTGTCCCCACCAGCCTGGTAAAACTCGCTTATCTCCAAGCGCCGTAATCAATGGCACGGTTGGGTTACCCACGCCCGTATTGATGAGAATCCCAAATAAGGGGACACGATCTCTGCTTCGACGAGACGTGCCAAGGAAACCGCCTTGCATGACACGCTGAGGTGGGACAATAAAACGATTCGAATAAAGGCTTGGCCGTGGTGCGATGTCACACTACGGAATACGTCAGTAGATTAGATTTGTGTAAATATTATTCTCTCTATGGCAATATGTGGAAACTTATTTTGCAGAGCCGGACACTATCTTTGTGTTCCAAATCTTCTATGAAGTACCTGGAGGAGGAACCCGCCTTGCAATGCCGAAGACAATCTGCGTGCCAGACTCGTCGTCATTGAAGCCTGGTTCAGGGGCTACCGAGGGAGTCCTGGATTAGGCGGTGTCCGGAGGGCCGGACTATATACCTTCAGCCGGACTCCTGGACTATGAAGATACAAGATTGAAGACTTCATCCCGTGTCCGGAAGGGACTTTCCTTGGCGTGGAAGGCAAGCTTGGCGATACGGATATGTAGATCTCCTACCATTGTAACCGACTTTGTGTAACCCTAACCCTCTCCAGTGTCTATATAAACCAGAGGGTTTTAGTCCGTAGGATGACATACAAAACAACAATCATACCATAGGCTAGCTTCTAGGGTTTAGCCTCTCCGATCTCGTGGTAGATCTACTCTTGTACTACCCATATCATCAATATTAATCAAGCAGGACGTAGGGTTTTACCTCCATCAAGAGGGCCCGAACCTGGGTAAAACTTCGTGTCCCTTGCCTCCTGTTACCATCCGGCCTAGACGCACAGTTCAGGACCCCCTACCCGAGATCCGCCAGTTTTGACACCGACAGACGCGTTGGGTAAGTTTAACTTTGTCACTGAAGTTTGATTCTGAAAGACCTCCGCGGCTTGAGTCCAACTACGTCAGTTTGAATTAAGGCTAGTTGAGGTTCTTGCCCAAGAGCAATTAACTGGTCCTGATCCATCGAGTGAACCAGGCCTCCTATGCTGCATCCAATCACTTCGATCATCAAGGATGGCGACTAAAGGCATGGACCTCTCCACCTAAAGGACCCCTTGGTATCAGCATGTGGAGCGTGCACCTGATGGAGATTCGGCTGTGAGTCCCTACCTGACTCTTCAAGTCAACCGGGCACTCGAGGGCTACTAACGTGGCCTACCTCACGGTGCCACCTCTTGAGGGTACCAGGTGCACGACTAAGGCCCAGTTGATGGCCCAACTATGAAGACTAGTAGAAATAAAGCCCGTTAGGGGGTAACCAACCTTGTAACCTAGCCGGATAAGGACTCTCGAGACCTAGCCTAGTATATAAAGGCTAGGAGGGGGTACGGCTAGGGGGACGCTTTGAGAGAGACACCAGAACCCTAGCGAGATTGCATCTCACCGGGCAACCAATAATCGACTTCAAGCAATAATCAGACAAGCAGGAAGTAGGGTATTACCCTCCGGGGGCCTGAACCTGGGTAAACCTCGCTTGTCAGCAGTCGTTACTTTCCACGCTACAACCTTCTTTCCCCCACTCGAAACCCTAGGTCTATGATCATGGGATTTGCCGAGGTAACCCCTCGTCAGTGCTATAGCCCACGAAAATGGCCAGAAATGCACGAAACGACGAGTTTTAACTACGTCCATGTAGCCGTGTCCCGGTGGTCACGTGCCATCGAAAGCGTCCCCGGGCCCTAAATCAGTGTGCTATAGCCCATGAAAATGGCCAGAAATGCCCAAAATGACGAGTTTTGACGACGTCCAAGTTGCCGTGTCCCGATGGTCACGGGCCATCGAAATCGTCCCTGGACCTAAAACAGTGTGCTATAGCCCACGAAAACAGCCAGAAATGCCCGTAACGGCGAGTTTTGACGATTTCCAAATAGCCATGTACCAGTGGTCACAGGCCATCAAAATCGTCTCCAACACTAAAACAGTGTGCTATATCCCACGAAAACGACCAGAAATGCTCGAAACGACGAGTTCTGATGACGTCCAAATAGTTGTGTACCGGGGGTCATGGGCCATCAAAATCGTGCCTGGACCCCAAAACAGTGTGCCATAGTCCACAAAAAATGGCCAGAAATGGCCGAAACGATGAGTTTGGACGACGTCCAAATAGCCGTGTACCGGTGGTCATGGGCCATCGAAATAGTCCCCGAACCCTAAAACAGTGTGCTATGGCCCACGAAAACGGCCAGAAATGCTCGAAACAATGAGTCAATGCACCCCGGGGTTCGTCAATCGTGGAAATCATTCAGGGACACCAAAACAGTCAGTAATAGTCCATGAAACATGCCAGAATCGGCCAAAATTGCGAGTGTTGATAACCGACACGTAAACACACCCTGAAGTGTCCCATGCCCAAAACAGTGAGTAATAGTCCACGAAACTGGCCAGAATCGGCCAAAACTGTGAGTATTTATGACCGGCACGTAAACGCGCCCCGGGGTTCGTCAATCGTGGAAATAAGTCTGGGACCCCAAAACAGTGAGTAATTGTCCACGAAACGGCCCAGAATCAGTCAAAACTGCGAGTGTTGATGACCGACACGTAATTGCACCTTGGGGTTTGAGAACATTGGAAATCGCTTCGGGACCCCAAAAGGGTGAGTAATAGTCCACGAAATGGGTCAGAATTGGCCAAAGTTGTGAGTGTTGACGACGAACATGTAAGTGCACCTCGGGGTTCATCAATCATGGAAATCACTTCGGGACCCAAAAAAAGTGAGTAATAGTCCACGAAACAAGGCAGAATCGGCAATAACTGCGAGTGTTTATGGCCAACACGTAAGCGCACCCCGGGGTTCGTCAATGGTGGAAATCACCGTGGGACCCCAAAACAGTGCAAAACAGGCCGGAATCAGCCAAAACAGTAAGTGTTGATGACCAACACATAAACGCACCTCGGGGTTCGTCAATCGTGGAAATCAGTCCGGGACCCCAAAACAGTGAGTAATAGTCCACGAAACAGGACATAATCAGCCAAAACTGCGGGTGTTGATGACCAACACGTAAACACACCCCAGGGTTCCTCAATCGTGGAAATCATTTCGGGACCCCAAAACAGTGAGTAATAGTCCATGATACGGGCTAGAATCGGCTAAAACTGCGGGTGTTGATGACCGACACGTGAACGCACCTCGGGGTTCGTTAATCGTGGAAATCACTCCGGGACTCCAAAAGAGTGAGTAATAGTTCATGAAACGGGCCAGAATCAGCCAAATCTGCGGGTGTTCATGACCGACACGTAAAAGCACCCCAGGATTCGTCAATCGTGGAAATCACTCCGGGACCCAAAAACAGTGAGTACTAGTCCATGAAACGGGCCAGGATCGGCCAAAACAACGAGTGTTGATGACCGACACTTAGACGCACCCCGGGGTTCGTCAATTGTGGAAATCACTGCAGGACCCCAAAACAGTGAGTAATAGTCCATGAAACGGGTGAGTAATAGTCCACGAAATGGACCAGAATGGGCCAAAACTATGAGTGTTTATGACCGACACGTAAACGCACCCCGGGGATCGTT
>NC_041390.1:633680335-633685401 GCF_002162155.2 Triticum dicoccoides | reverse complement strand
ACTCCGGGACCCCAAAACAGTGAGTAGTCCACGAAACTGGCCAGAATCGGCCAAAACTGCGAGTATTTGTGACCGACACGTAAACGCGCCCCGGGGTTCATTAATCATGGAAATAAGTCCGGGAACCCAAAACAGTGAGTAATTGTCCATGAAACAGGCCAGAATCGGCCAAAACTGCAAGTGCTGATGACCGACACGTAAACACACCCGGGGTTCATCAATCGTGGAAATCACTCCGGGACCCCAAAACAGTGAGTAATAGTCCATGAAACGGGCCTAGAGAATGTGTAATACAAATTCCATTGATATGATCATGACATTATGAATAATCTGTAGGATTTTAAAAGTATGTTGTTTGAAATTTGTTTCCTCACTTTCTATGATTCGTGAGGATATGTAATTTTCGAGCAATGTACTTTACGATATTGCTCTTCATATAACCTGTAGTTTTTGAGTAACACAAGTGTAGCGTCTTGATAAATCAAGTTATGTGATTCTTCTGAATCTCAACCACATGATTTTGAGTGTGGCTAATCATTCTGCTAAGCCACACATATTTTGCAATGCTTTTAGATAGAGCAATTTTTTCAGAATGATAACTGGAAATAGCGATTAAGCCCATTTAGATGACTTCCATATGAAGGTATTCCATCAAATTCAGTCATTGATATGGCATTGTTGGGATCAAAGAAAGAGCCAATATCATTATATCATTTCATGGCCATATCTTGTATTTCCTGATGGAAATATCCAAGATTTATGGTGAGCTTGAGATATAAGCTGATATTTCTTATATCGACCATATACCTTTTGTTGGGGGTTGCACTCTGAACAAAGATAACAAATATAGTGTCAGGCTTGTCGTAGATTTGAATTATATGAGTGCTTTGACATTAGCAAGATATAGAACATTAGGTCCTGATATCACTTCATTAACACCCCTAGGTATGAATGGATTTGTACCCTATCAGGGGTAGTATGACCATATTACATGTCTTTCATTGATATGATATATCCACATTGAACTTCTCATATATCTTTTGGATATATGTAGACTGGTATATGTATTCTTGAGAATATGCTCAAGTTGTAAGCTTAAGCTAAATTTGGTTGAATCCAAATTTTCTGTCCTGAGATGATTTTATGTATTTTTAGGTTCTTTAGAGACATTGATGACGAAATCATCGATATACACTGAGGTGATGTAAGGAAATAAAATTTCTGCTTTCTTTATTAAAACGCATAAGCAATCATCATTATTCAAGTAATCCTTTTGAAGAAGGAACTCATTTAGTCGGTAGTACCATATGATTTTTGACTATTTCAAGTCATAGAGTGACTTATGAAGTTTTACACAAAACTTGTTGCAATTTGCTTTTGGATTTGGAAGTATAAGCCCTTCAGGGACTTCAATAGAGATTTCTGAAATAAGTGAATCATATGAGTATCTAGCCACTTCATTCATCAACTGCATGGATATCATTATTATTTTTATTGCCAATGATATTTAGTATCGAAACATAATTCCACTTATACCAAGAGGGTATGTTACATAATTGATGTCGGGTCTCTGCGTGAACCCTTTTGCTACAAGCCTCGCTTTCTCACCACCTCGTTGACTTTGTCTATGAATGAGAAGTTTTTAGTATTCCATATGGAAGATACTTATGAGGAGTAGGTATTACTGCAGTAAATACCACTCATTTGTTGAGCGGGTGCTATTCTTCATTACTTGCTTCCTTTTATGTGAACCAATATGAGTGCAAGAGGCACTCTACCATGGATTTTTGGTTCAGGGCCCAAAAGGGTTTTAGCAATTTGAGAAGTGTCAACAAATGTAGTCTTTAGTTTATATGATTCTAATGGAATCAATGAAGTTTGTGGATAATATATTTATTCCTTTTTAACTCCTTGTGATTTCCTAAAACAAATGGAGTCAAGGTGTTTCGATGTCCCAGCACCAAAACATTTGTGCACATTTATGTCGGGCTTTGGATGATGAGCATCCAATGAGGTGTCTTTCAACTTGACGTTGAATTACATTTACTGGTTGATGATTTAATTTCCTCTGTTTCCGTGGAAGCATATGAGAAGTTATATCTCGTGTTGTCATATTTTCTCCCCCTCTTGCTCTCATTTGGGGAGAAGAGTGGTTTATCAGGTACCTCCACTCTTTCTGACACTTTACTGCAGGAATATAGAATTTAGTCACACCTTGCCATCAGTAAATGTATGTGGCAGATTTGCAATGTGTTGCAAATATATGATTCTCTAAACTTCTAGTTCAGATTCTGAGTACGTGGATATAAGGATTGAATGTCAATAACATTTCTAATTTATTTCACGGCATTCTTTGTGGTACTTATCTCCCCCTAATGCTAGAAAATATCCTTATTGCTGATGCAATTAGCATATGAGCTATGAATAATTTGGATTAACGGATAAATTGTTATTCCTCACATAGATCCCTAATTTTTCTATGAGTGCACATTGATGTACACTGGAGTGGTGATATCGGCATGTAACCAAATTATCGCAGATGGGCAATACTTTGTTGATTTCCACGTAGTTACTACAAGGGGAAAGTAGTATGATATGCATCTAGTATGATTTAGATCATACTTACGGTGTGTAAGGTCGTATGTGTCCAGCAAGAGTCTGGTAAATTTACAATTCTTTAAAAGTGGTCAAGTAATTCATTTTGATAAGAAATTTAGTTAAACCATTCTGGGTATGTACATAGAGTATTGAATGCAAGCTGCAAATGCTCGTGAAATGAGTTCAATGACATTGCGCATTCAAATGGGTTTATGCTTTGTTCGGGAGAATTTGCTCCTACTTTGATAATTTAAGCAATTTATTTGGTAAGATCATGGTTGTGTATGGTAAGAGACACACTTAAAAACATTTTATGAATGCGTATATGAGTACCATGAAGTATCTAGATTACCCCAAATAATGGTTCAACAATCCACATATATCTTTTGAATGTGTTCAAGGAAGAATAAGTGGCATGCTTAGAATTTTAAGGTGAGAGTGCCTTAAAACTGATTTCCCTATGGCACATGCGGTGCACATAAATCTGATGATTTGGGAAATTTTGTAACTTGATTAGTTGTGACCAACAGAATTGTCAATAATTTTCTAATTATCCCCAATCCAGGATGACTAATGTGATGCAACCAAATATTTCATTTATTAAGATTTAGAAAATTATTGTGTACGCAACAATATTGAGTATGAATTGAAACATACAGTCAAATTTATTAAATATTGTATCCGAGGGATACGATATTAGACATCCTACTACATGTGGTAGTACAAGTATAGACAAATGATATTTTGGGATAATTAGGAGATTACATGAGGTCTCCAATATTAATGAAAATTTATTATGCAAACATATCATCAGTGTAAAGGAAATCACCATTTTTTTATTACACTAGATTTTTGGTTCTCTCCTTCTGATGAAGATTTGAGAACAATCATTTACCAAAATATTTTCTAGTTGTAAGTTTGCAAGTTTGCAAATTTATCCCAATTTTGTGGTTTGGTTTGACCATATGTTCAGGGACAAACTTGAGAGTTGTCATTGTGATTGTTTGAAAATGATATATTCCCATTAAGAGGTAATTTATCTTTTAGCCTACACTTCACTTTGCATTCCTTGTGGTTCATTTTTCTGACCATTGACTTGCATAGTATTCTCAGTACTAGCAAATATTTCAAATAATGGTATATCACCTGTTGGGTGAATATGATGATTCCAAGAAATTCTATGTTTCTTCATCATGGAAAATTGTGGTACCATTATAAGAGGATGTAAAGTGTATTAAGGGCATATCAAAATATTTGATCACGAGATCTCAACTTGAAGTTGATTAAGTGATAGAATTGTGAGCTTCGATAGACTTGAGGGCTTGAAAAACGAATGGGTAATCATTCGCGATGTGCTCAAGGCATCATGTTTATATTAAGGGAAATATTCAAGGTGGGTAAAAATTCATCCATTATGTACTTATTTGAGAACTAAGTGAAGTTGGGACACATAAAATGCATATGAGCGTCGCAACTTTAGAGTCACCGCCAAAAACATAGACGTTGCATGTTTGACATTGGTTAGTCACCGTTAAAGTATAACCACAATGTGATGTGGACATTGCAAAAGTGTTGAGACACTCAATCGTTGCCATAATTATGGGATCCATCTTGATGGATGGACAACACTATAATTATAAATAGTGGCATATGCTTCACTGTCATGTATTTTACCAATGTAATGGAAGTTAATCACGATTATATGCGAATATTTATGTAGTTTCCTATTACATATTCAAGCAAAATGAGGCTTAAATAGTTGATATTAGCACACAATACCATTTCGGTATATAGTGATTGCGCATAAATAATATTTACTATGAGAGTAAAATATTTTAGTGAACAACAACAAATGCTTCAAAGGAGAATTTTTTTTAGAAAGCTGATGCTTTTATAACCATATGTGTAGACCTCAATTTATATACGATAACACTTTGAAAATAATCACCAATATGGTGTAGATCTCACAGTAATAGAAAACATAATCTGACTTTTGCCAGTAGATGTTCATAATTCTATTACCTTATGTTATGTTATATTTAAGAAAATCACTTTGAAGGTAATCATCTGTCAGAGTGACATGATGTAGACCTTGCAGTAATAGTGGATAGTCTGCAAAATTTTGCAGTAGATGCCAATATTATCTTATGATATCTTGAGGTAGTCACATCTATTATTAATATTTGGATTTGCACTCTGAAGGTAGTCATCTTATCAAATGACAAGACATAGACCTCACAGTAGTGGTGGATAATTTGCATATGGTACGGTAGATGCCACAAATACCTTGTGATTCACAAATAAAATTTGGGATAGTCATATTAAGTATGACACATTATAATTCTTGTTTGAAAGAAAATTAATTTCTATTGCCAAAAGTTGTTGTCTAAAGATCGCACATCATAAAAAAATGTTTGCGGTAAAGACACATATAATGTCTTAAATTTCGGAGGAATAGGTTCTGAAAT
>NC_041390.1:633670233-633679789 GCF_002162155.2 Triticum dicoccoides | reverse complement strand
CTTATGAAGGCATGATGTCTTCAAATGAGAATTTTACCCATTGTGAAATGGTGAATAATTATGTCATACGTAATTTAGGATGAACAGAGGTTCTCCCATATATTTGTTCTAAAAAGCAAGATCTTAGAATAGAAATAATAATAACCAAAGAGTTAAATTGTTAAAATAGTAGGCCTGGTGGCTTATATGTAGTTAACAGATAATCTGAGGATTAAGCTGCAAACCTGGTTGGCCTGAGGGCCTAACAGAGAAATTCAGGGGCTAAGAAAGAGATACGATGAAGTCAGATGACTAAAATGCAAAAGAGCGAATAGATAAGGTTCCATCGTTATCTTCTCTCTATGTGTATACTACGAAGGAATCAATCGATTTGTGGCTTCAGCTCTGCGTGGAGACACTACCGTGAATCTCCAGCAATGCCGATTGCCACCGTTGCTCGGACTTAGCGTGGGGCCTCCTCCACCGCGTGATGCGGCTGCGCTGCGGAGAGCCGGGCCGAGGGCGTCGTCGCCGCCGCGCTTTGCGTCTCGTGGCCTGCCACCATGCGGTCTGAGGACCACGCCGCTGGCGTCCGGGAGAGGGCTCTAGCCCGCCTCGCTGTAGATGAGGTCGAGCCATGGTTGTCGAGCGTCGCGTGGTCGTCGCTGGTACGTAGGAAGTCACCACCTCCATGCCCGCTGGTCGCCACAGCAGGAGCGGAGCGGGTGGAGACGCGGGGGTCAAGGACCTTGCCGCCATGTTCTTTCTCCTGTACTTCTTGTTTGCGATTCACAAAATACAAGTAGTTATTAGATCTTGGATTGATTGCAAGAAAACAAAGACAAATTGAAAAATCTCCTGATCCAGTTTTCCTCAAGATTGCCGGAGTTGCTTGGTGCCGTTTGTCGCTTGAGGCCCACGGGTAGCGTGGGCGCGAGCGCCAAGCATGAGGGTGGCATCACAGGTGGGCTGTCGGGCGGTCCGTGGTGTGCCATGGATAGGCATATGAGGACTCCGTCGCCGGGCGAGCATCACATGCTGGCCGTTTTGCCTCCAGATGCGGGAGACGAGCCCTCGGCGCCTTGTTGCCGTTAAGACGCCTCCCCGTCGTTTTCTTCTTGTTCCGTGTGGCCATTTCTCACCAGAGAGCAAAAGTGCGTGATGACGTGTTTTTAGTAAAAGATAAAGAACGAGAAAGTTTGAATGAAAGATGATCTATCAATATTTATTGATGATAGAAGTGGGGTATTTATACCCAGACGGAAGTACACATGATGCTTGGTGGTCAAGTAAACACATAATTACTTAAGAGCCAAGAAATTACATAGTTGCCTTGAGAGCCAAGGAAGTACATGGTTGCTTGAGAACCAAGCAACCTATCTAACAATTAGCTTAATCCTAATTAGCTTAATTAATAAGCAACTATTCTATTCTTAACAAGTAGGACGGTTGGTGGGGTGGGGTGGGATTTCATCTCGTATGTCCCCGGTGAGGGAGGGAGGGACGGAAGGGGAGGCTATTTTCGTTCACATCTCCTTCCTTGTCTTTTTTTAACATAAAAAACCCTCTTTATTCATTAGAAAATATAATGTTACATTAGTTCAACATAAGAGGTACTCCCTCCCGTTAGTTTACGGAGGAATACAATAGAGGAGGGAGGATCATCAAGACAGACCCTACAAACTTGGAACTTTGCCAATAGGGTATGTTGTCCACACCTTATCGAAGGGTCTCTTGTCTCTTTGTACACAAGGCAGAGAGAGCATCCTCCTCCTTCATGAGGATCCATTAGGGAATACATGGTCGGGCGCAAACCCTAACCCTAACAAAGAAGAGGGGGCGGTGAGGGAGTCCTGGACTAAGGGGTCCTCGGACGTCCGACCAGTTGTACATGGGCCGGACTGATGGGCCATGAATATACGAAGACCGAAGACTCTCTCCCGTGTCCGGATGGGACTCTCCTTGGCGTAGAAGGCAAGCTTGGCGACCAAATATGACGATTCCTTTCTCTGTAACCGACCTGGTGTAACCCTAGACCCCTCCTGTGTCTATATAAACTGGAGGGCTTAATCCGGATCGACAGATATACAATCATAGTCATACTAGACCTCTAGGGTTTTAGCCATTACGATCTCGTGATAGATCTACTCTTGTAATATTCATATTCATCAAGATCAATCAAGCAGGAAGTGGGGTATTACCTCCATAGAGAGGGCCTGAACCTGGGTAAACATTGTGTCCCCCGTCTCCTATTACCATCGATCCTAGACGCACAGTTCGGGACCCCCTACCCAAGATCTGCCAGTTTTGACACCGATATTGGTGCTTTCATTGAGAGTTCCACTGTGCCGTCATCAAGAGGTTTGATGGCTCTTTCGATCATCTACAATGATGCTGTCCAAGGGGAAGTCTTCTTTCCCGGACAGATCTTCGTATTCGGCGGCTTCGCACTGCGGGCCAACTCGCTTGGCCATCTGGAGCAGATCGAAAGCTACGCCCCTGGCCATCGGGTCAGATTTGGGAGCTTGAATTACATCGCGGACATCCGCGGAGACGTGATCTTCGACGGATTCGAGACCGCGGCAGCCGCTCCCTGGCACCATGATGAACATGACGTAAATCTGTCATCAGACCACACTCAGGATATAGCACCTATAACTGCTCTGGCCTTAGATCCGGAGCAGATCGTGTCGTCCGATGACGGGAAGCTCAACCCCTCCATGGATGTCGCAGTCCCAGCGCCGTTGGAGCCAGAAACAGACCCAACCTCGAGTGGAGTCTGCGTCATCGGAGCCCTGGACTCGTCTCCGGCTACAGATTCCGAATTATGCGTGTCCACACGTGTCGAGCTCGATCGGTCATCGATCGTCGAATTCAGCTCCGCGGACATCTTCCGACACTCACCCTTGGGCGATGTGCTGAACTCATTAAAAAATTTATCTTTAGCGGAGGACTCGCAGACGAATTATATGCGGTTCGAACTGGAGGCTGATGACGGAGATTTTCGTTTCTCACCCACCGCCCACTTCATAGCCACTATTGAGGACTTAACTGACACGCTCGATTACGGCTCCGAAGACATCGACGACATGGATGACGATGCAGGAGAAGGAGAGGACCAAAATCCATCATTTACCAGACATTGGATGGCCACTTCCTCGTACGAAGTATACATGGTGGATACACCAAAAGGGAATAGTGGCGATGACAAGGCAGATCCAGTTGAGGATAAACCTCCTGGGATACACCCAAAGCGCCGGCATTAGCGGTGCCACTCTAAATCACACCATATTAAAGACAGCAACACCGCCACAGGAGAGGATAACACTCCGGACGGTTCCGAAGATAATGAAGACCCCATTGCGGCAACCTCTGAACAGGACGAACGGGAAGACGGGCAAGTTAGCCCCGACGAACAGGCCATAAACGAAGACTCGGAGGACAGTAATTATTCTCCGCTCTCTAAGGAGGAGGTGAGCCTCGGCAACGAGGATTTCATCGTGCCTGAGGAACCTCTCGAACAGGAGCGCTTTAGGCAACAACTAATAGCCACTGCGAGGAGCCTGAAAAAGAAGCAGCAGCAGCTTCAAGCTGATCAAGATCTGCTAAACGATAGATGGACTGATGTCCTAGCAGCCGAGGAATACGATCTCAAGCGCCCATCCAAAAGTTACCCGCAGCGTAGCCGGAAGCCGGTGGGCGATTTCCTTCGCCAGATACCTGGCCTCCTGAAGCTCGGTGATGTCCTTCTCCTTGACGGAGGAGGCCATCCATTTGCCTTGCCCTCTGATCCGGACATGGTTGAGTGCTTTCTTGGGGAGGAAAAGGCAAGAACTTGGGCGCTGGAGCTCGAGAGTGGAAGGGCAGAGAAGGAAAGAAGGCGTGGGTGAAAAAGGGAATCCTTATCCCCTTACAAAGGCAGTGAATATCAAGCGCCTCCCCACTCGCCTTAAAACTCGCCTATTACCAAGGGCTGTGTAAACGGCACGATTGGATTACCCACGCCCGTATTGATGAGAATCCCGCCATAAGGGGACACGATCTCTGCTTCGACAACATGTGACAATGAAAAACGCGTCTCGAAACATGGAACGACAGACGAAAACGGTTCGAAATAATGACCGAGCGGATGTGATGTCACATTACGAAAAGTTGTCAGCGGATTGGACTCGTGAAATATTATACTGTCTGCGGTTGTGTGTGGTACTTGTGTTGCAGATTCGGACATGATCGTTGCGTACGAAGACTATCTTGGAGTTCGCAAAAGGGGAACCCGCCCTGCAATGTCAAAGACAATCTATGCGCCGGACGCCTCGTCATTGAAGCCTGGTTCAGGGGCTACTGCGGGAGTCCTGGACTAAGGGGTCCTCGGGCGTCCAACCTATTGTACATGGGTCAGACTGATGGGCCGCAAATATACGAAGACCAAAGACTCTCTCCCGTGTCCGGATGGGACTCTCCTTGGCGTAGAAGGCAAGCTTGGCGACCAAATATGAAGATTCCTTTCTCTATAGCCGACCTGGTGTAACCCTAGATCCCTCCGGTGTCTATATAAACCAGAGGGCTTAGTCCGGATCGGCAGATATACAATCATAGTCATACAGGCTAGACCTCTAGGGTTTTAGCCATTACGATCTCGTGGTAGATCAACTCTTGTAACATTCATATTCATCAAGATCAATCAAGCAGGAAGTAGGGTATTACCTCCATAGAGAGGGCTCGAACCTAGGTAAACATTGTGTCCCCCGTCTCCTGTTACCATCGATCCTAGATGCACAGTTCGGGACCCCCTACCCGAGATCCGCCAGTTTTGACACCGTGTAACACCCCGGATGTAATTTACCCAATATGTAATCCAACTCTTGCCGTTTCCGGCCTTAAGTTATTTTATTTTCTCGGGTTCGGGTTTTTGTCTCCGTGTGTTGTTGTCGTTTGCCTTGCATCTCATATCATGTCATCATGTGCATTACATTTGCATACGTGTTCATCTCATGCATTCAAGCATTTTCCCCGTTGTCCGTTTTGCATTCCGGTGCTTCGTTCTCCTCCGGTGGTCATTTCTACCTTTCTTTCGTGTGTGGCGATTAAACATTTCCGGATTGGACCGAGACTTGCCAAGCGGCCTTGGTTTACTACCGTAGACCGCCTATCAAGTTTCGTACCATTTGGACTTCGTTTGATACTCCAACGGTTAACCGAGGGATCGAAAAGGCCTCGTGTGTGTTGCAGCCCAACACCCCTCCAAGTTGGCCCAAAACCCACCAAAACCCTCTCCATCATCTAGAGCGTTTGATCACGACCGCGTGGCCGAAAACCGCACCTCATTCGGACACTCATAGCTCCCTCTATGCCTATAAATAGGTCCTCCTCCGAAAATCCGGATCTCCCCCCGTCCAAACCCTAAAAATTCGTCTCCGCCGCCGCCTCCGCGCCAATCCTAGGCCGCCACATGGCGCCTCACCGCCTCCGCGCCGCCGGCCCGGGTAGGCCCATCGCCGGCCCCCGAGGCCCGCACGCCGTCCGCCGCCACCTCCTCGCCGCGCATCCTCGCCCCGCCGCCTCTTCGCTCGCCACCGCCCTCAATGCCGACCGCCGCCGTGGCTCACCTCGCCGGCGCCCGCGCCCGGCCGCGCTGACGCCGGCGACGCCCTCCGCCGCCTCCGCCTCCCCAAGACCCGGCCGGCCCTTCCCCGGCGGCCTCCCCGTCTAACTCCGGCAGCCTCCCCGTCTAACTCCGGCGCCGACCCCGGCGGTCCTCGGTTCCCGCGCCCCAGATCTGGATCTGGAAACCCTAGGGGTTGTCTTTTTCCCTAAGTCCCTAAATATTTTGCTCATGTTCATCATGTCGTAACTCCGCATCCGTAGCTCCGTTTTGGGCATATAGCATATCAAAATGTTCGTCTCAGAGAGCACATCATTTCATCTCATTGCATCATTTTCATTTGAGTTCATCTTGACGCCCAAAATGCTGTTAGAAGAATGCTATTTGAGTTAATTGTCAGATCTGCTGCTCCAATTAGATATTTGTCATTTTTGCCATGATTATTGTGTGCATGATATGCCCCTGAGCTCTTCATGAGTTCTGTTATATGTTTTGCCATCTATCCAGAGGTGCAACCCATGTAGTTTTGTGATGTGTGTGGTGACTAGCACAAGCTTGCAAAGTGGTGCATTCGTTAATGCTGATTTCAGGGACTTAGCATTTCCACTAAGTCCTTGGACTGTTTATTTCAATATGCCATATGTTCATGTTGTTTCCTAGTGATACGTGCCTATTTTGAGGATGATCAGTAAGGATGTTTTGTTAACCTTCTAGTGCTCTATCCATCCATGTCTTTGTTTGCAATTATGGAGCACCCTAGCTTGAGTCAATCGAGCTCTACTTTTGCTATTTCGTGAATCTGGGCAGATTGTCTACTTGTTAGCGATTTTGCCAAGGATGTTGTAGTTGATCCGTGCATGCTATGTTATTGTTCTTGCCATGTCTAGCTTGTATTTTGTGTATTCTTGATGGGTGTATGCTTATCTTGTCATGAATTTCCCTGTAGAGAGTGCATCGAGCTCGTAAACATGCCTACTTGATATCTGTTTTCAGCATGCTCCAGTTTTCACAAAGTCTGTGATCTGATTATGTTTTTGCCATGTTCACATGCTTGCAAATGTATTTTCTGATCCCTTTTGGCTCAAGGTCACTAAGGGACTTTTGTTAAGCTCTTTGATTAGCTCCATGCCATGCTTTACTTTGCCATGTTCAGGTCCTGTAGCATATTGTTTTCTTGCTCCAAAGTGTGCTATTTGATCTGAAATTCCAGACAAGTGTTAATTTCACTAAGTCTGAGATCTGTTTGCCAAATGCCTTTTTGCCATGCTTGTTTGAACCTGTTAATGGATGAATTGGCCGTAGCTCAGTGCCAGTCTTTTGTTAAGAATCATGAATGGATCCCTACCATGTATTTTGTTGCCATGTTTGGGTGCTGTAGCTTGTTCATATCATTGCATTTAGATGGCTACTTGCTGTAAGTCGCAGAACGTGGTCATATTTAAATTGCTTGCCATTCCCAAACCGTAACTCCGATTCCGGTGATCTTTATATCGTTTTCAAGCGATTTCATCTCATCTTTCCAGTGGCACACTTGGATTTCCAAGTTGAGGCCAGGTTCTTTCATTCCTTGTCAAATCTTGCATATGCATCGCATATCGCATCCCGCATAGCATACCATCTTTGCATCATATTGTTTGAGCTTTGCACGTGGTTGATTGTGTCCTTCTTGCTTGTTTGTCTTGTTTGGGTGAGCTGGGAGACGAGTTCGCTAACGAGGAGCCCGTTGAGTTTGCTTTCAAGGATCCAGTCAACTCTGACAACTTTGCAGGCAAGATGATCATACCCTCGAAATCACTACTATCTTTGCTATGCTAGATGCTCGCTCTTTTGCTATGCCTATGCTATGATGCCTACCACTTGCTTATCATGCCTCCCAAATTGCCATGTCAAACCTCTAACCCACCATGTCCTAGCAAACCATTGATTGGCTATGTTACCGCTTTGCTCAGCCCCTCTTATAGCGTTGCTAGTTGCAGGTGAAGATTGGAGACCGTTCCTTGTTGGAACATTATTTTACTTGTTGGGATATCATTATATTGCCATGTTATCTTAATGCATCTATATACTTGGTAAAGGGTGGAAGGCTCGGCCTCTCGCCTAGTGTTTTGTTCCACTCTTGCCGCCCTAGTTTCCGTCATATCGGTGTTATGTTGCAGGATTTTGCGTTCCTTACACGGTTGGTTATAATGGGAACCCCTTGATAGTTCGCCTTGATTAAAGCTTTTCCAGCAATGCCCAACCTTGGTTTTACCATTTGCCACCTAGCCTCTTTTTCCCTTGGGTTTCCGGAGCCCGAGGGTCATCTTATTTTAAACCCCCGGGCCAGTGCTCCTCTGAGTGTTGGTCCACTTGTCAGCTGCCGGTGGCCACCAGGGGCAACTCTGGGCTGGCCTACCCGTACCTAAGACAATCTGAGTGTGCCCTGAGAAAGAGATATGTGCAGCTCCTATCGGGATTTGTCGGCACATTCGGGCGGTGTTGCTGGATTTGTTTTAACCTGTCGAAGTGTCTTGAAGAACCGGGATACCGAGTCTGATCGGAACGTCTCGGGAGGAGGTCTATTCCTTCGTTGACCGTGAGAGCTTGTCATGGGCTAAGTTGGGACTCCCCTGTAGGGATTTGAACTTCCGAAAGCCGTGCCCACGGTTATGGGCAGATGGGAATTTGTTAATGTCCGGTTGTAGATAACTTGAACCTTAACTTAATTAAAATGAATCAACTGAGTGTGTTACCGTGATGGTCTCTTCTCGGCGGAGTCCGGGAAGTGAACACGGTGTTGGAGTTATGCTTGCGCAGGTTGCTCTATAGTTACTCGCTCGCGCTTTGCCTCCTCTTCTCACTCTCTTTTGCGAATAGGTTAGCCACCATATATGCTAGCCGCTTGCTGCAGCTCCACTTATTTACCTTACCTTACCCATTAGCTTAAATAGTCTTGATCACGAGGGTGCGAGATTGCTGAGTCCCTGTGGCTCACAGATTACTTCCAAACCAGATGCAGGACCCGATGACTCTGTTCCAGATGACGCGCTTGAGCTCAAGTGGAAGTTCGACGAGGACTCACGCCGATACTACGTGTCTTTCCCTGATGATCAGTAGTGGTGCCCAGTTGGGGTGATCGGGACCGTGTCGCATGTTGGGTTGTTCTTCTATTTTGGCGCCGTAGTCGGGCCATGAGTGTTTGAATGTTGTAATGCTATTTATGTACTTTGATTGACATGGCGAGTGTAAGCCAACTATGTATCTCCCCTTTTATTATCTATATTACATGGGATGTTATGAAGATTGCCTAACTTGTGATGTTGCTTTCAATGCAGTTATGTCTCTAAGTCGTGCCTCGACACGTGGGAGCTATAGCCGCATCGAGGGCGTTACACACCGACAGGCGGTTCCCATCGTCGGGGTGGGCGACAGAGGATAATGGCGGCCTCCTCCCACCTCGATGTTGAGGAGGAGCAAGAGGAAGTGGTTGTCGCCGAGATCCATGAGGATGGTCAGGTCACCGCCGAGAGGAGCGTGTGGTTGTGGTGGTGGAGTTTTTTTCATGCCCACACCTTCAAATCAACCCATCTTCCACCCCGGTCACCCCGTGGGTACCGCGTAGCCCTGCCACCAACGCAGGAGAGGATGAGGTGGACGATGCAGTCGTCGGCGTTGTCCTTGATGTCGGGCCACCTGCGATGACCGGATCCGATAGTGGACGGGCCACGAGAAGGGGAAGTGGAGGAAGGAAAGGACGACAGGCGATGGTGTTGTTGGTCGTTGGGGGTGGGTGCAAGTGAGTTGCGGTTCCTGTCGTCGGGATGGGTGGCAAAGGAGATGAGGGGTGCAGCGGTGGATCTAGATCGGGAGTGTGGGAAGAGAGGGATTGGTTGATGGGGGCAGGAGCAATGGGACGGTCAAGAGAGAGTGAGGAACGTGTGGCTGTGGCTATGGACATGAGGATCCACCGGTAGTCCATGGCTGGGCGCAAACCCT
>NC_041390.1:633648469-633669706 GCF_002162155.2 Triticum dicoccoides | reverse complement strand
CTGAGGCCATGGCGAGTGGGAGGAGAGGAGTGGTCACGTCCAATCCAGGAGCGTCGGTTGCTGACACCCTATTGGAGTTGGAGGAGCACCTCTTGTTTATTCTTTTTTAGCAAAAGCAAAAGCAAAACTGGGCATTATTTCTTTTTTTAAAGTTAAAATGGAGCAGTTTTTTTGTTGGTGATTTGTATATATCCTTTAAGGAATTGCAAATATTTCACCTGAGCTCCCAATAGATGTCGAGGTAACAACAGACATGCACAAAATGGTACCTTTTTAACGGTTGTCCCCAAATCATCATTCGTTGTCCACATGTGCCAGCTTCTCGTGTGTGCCTATATAAATCACTTGGGATAAAAATGATGTCCCGGATAAAATCACTTGGGATCACAATGATTCTTGGGCGAGAGGGGGTAGTTCTGTCGTAAGGGCAGTGAAGGGGGAAGCAAACTAATGAAGTGAAGTGGAGGGGCGGTGGAAGTCAAGTGACGCGAGGGCATTTATTTTCTATTCTTTTCTTTTATTTTTCACAAGTACAGACCTGTAGTACTACTCCACTTAAATATTTTCCTCTTTGTCTATGGAAGGTGGGGTCCAGGCGGGTTGTCATCGACTGCGAAGGCGGGTGTAGCCGGTGCTGACTGCACTGTATGCACACGTGATGTCTGCTAGAACTATGTCGGTATTTCCCCAAAGAGGAAGGGATGATGTAGCACAACAACGATATGTATTTCCCTCAGTGATAAGACCAAGGTAATTGAACCAGTAGGAGAACCAAGCAACACAACTTAAACAACACCTGCACACAAAGAACAAATACTCGCAACCCGACGTAAGAGAGGGGTTGTCAATCCCTCACGGGTAAAAGGATAGATAAATTTGTAGTAGTTTGGATAAGTAGATCTCGTGGGAACGCGAGATAAAATAAATAATGATAAATTGAAGCAAGGTATTTTTGGGTTTTTGGAAATATAGATCTAAAAATAAAAGCAAATAAGAATATATCGCAAAGGCAAAATATATTGAGAAGAGACCCGGGGGCCGTAGGTTTCACTAGTGGCTTCTCTCGAGAAAAATAGCAAACGGTGGGTGAACAAATTACTGTTGGGCAATTGATATAACTTCAAATAATCATGACGATATCCAGGCAATGCTCATTACATAGGCATCACGTCCAAGATTAGCAGACCGACTCCTACATGCATCTACTACTATTACTCCACACATCGACCGCTATCCAGCATGCATCTAGTGTACTAAGTTCGTGGAGAAACGGAGTAATGCATTAAGAACGATGACATGATGTAGACAAGATCTATTTATGTAGAAATAAACCCCATCGTTTTATCCATAGTAGCAACGATATATACGTGTCAGTCCCGTTTCTGTCACTGGGATCAAGCACCATAAGATCGAACCCACTACAAAGCACCTCTTCCCATTGCAAGGTAAATAGATTGAGTTGGCAAAACAAAACCCAAATATCGTAGAAGAAATACGAGGCTATAAATAGTCATGCATATAAGAGATCAAAGTAGACTCAAATAACTTTCATGGATAAAAAGATAGATCTAATCATGAACTCAAATTTCATCGGATCCCAACAAACACACCGCAAAAAGAGTAGGGGCGATGCCGCTGACGCTGACACTGACATGAGGCCGATGTACAGGTGCATGGTCAGTGTTACTACCCCTCCGGGTCGCGTGGGCGGCGACACCAGCCTCATCGGACGGACTTGGACTCTGGGGAGCTGGGACTATCCCGCCAATGTAGACTTGGAAAACCCATGGCATCCTTTACCCGCCGACGTGGTGCACGGGGACTCCAAGGAAGTTCACCTGGACATATGCATTATCAAGTTAAATGTTGATCATTAGTCTTCGCTCAATGTAATCCGCTGTCTAAGCATGTGGAGACTTCCATGTAGGATCTTGCTCTATTGGAGTATCACGCATGAATAAAAGTGTATCCGTTTATGGTTTAGTCTAGAATCTTCCATGTATGAATTTTTACTATAGTACTGGTGAAAGACTTACGATGAACCATTTCTTACATCTCCTCTGCCCGCTTGCAAGTCATCCTGATTTAATCCCTCCGTCTAGGTGTATAAGGGCATGGTTAATATTACTTAATAGTATAGCCAACTATTGACTATAAGAAAGTGCCATGCCATCTGTAGCCAACATGTATAACAATCGATACTCAAAAACTAATTCTTAAAGATCATTTCTTGCAAAGCACAATAAGTGTTATTTCTTCACAAGTTTTGGATGCAGGTTGAACAGTTGAACACTTTTGTTTGCAAAAGATACCCTTTTATCTATTTCACCCGGATGTTTGTGAGCTCTAGAGATGAAATAATATCCAAAGAAACCTATCGATACCCGTTACACATGAGATGACCCCTACATCCTTTGTCAAAATAAACAACTCCCCGATCAATGCATTTCACTCTTCGGTGCAACGCACATGCACCTTACTACTATATATTAGTACGACCAAAAATTGAACTAACATTATATATAGTACGATAAATGCTGATGCATGTCACCTAAAATTATATCATTCAAAACTATGTTCAAATACGAATCCAACGATATAGTTTTTGGCGAGATGCACTAACATTTTTTCAGTTAAATCTTCAGTCAAATTCAATGGGGGACTAATAAACCACGACCGATGTAGTACAAGTGTAGAGGGCGGCACTGCACGGGTGTCTCACCTCTCACCCTGCTCGTGGCGGGGCAGTAAAGCCGTCATATCACAAAACCCAACCACTCCCAGTAATAAGTGGCCTGGTAAAATAAACGGACAAGCAACCATCACATCCCTCCGTCTTTTTTGCATTTCATCTCTCTGCATTTACTTTCTTCGGTTCATCTCGCACACTCGATCCCTAGCTACTAATCCTAGGGCCAGTTCTTTTGGCGGCTTCCCCAACTTTTCCCACAAGACTAGTCACAGTGGAGAGTAACAATAAGGCGCCTCACTCATTTATTTGGGCTTCTAAACTACTACTCTGTCCTGGTTTATTCCTCACCATTGTAATTTGTGCTAAATTTTGACCAAAGATTTAACTGGTTTATTCCTCACCATTGTAATCCCTCCGTCTAGGTGTGTAAGTCATCTTACGAAAACGAAATAATCCCAAAACACTTAGGCGCGGTGCATTAACTTCTACCTCGTTTCTTGTTTCTTGACATATCAACCAATAAGAGATAAAGAGTGTGCATGCTTTTAATGACTTGAGATTTCAAACATGACATGCAGTGGTTAGTTCATTGCATGCAATACTATTAATTAGTAAATAAACATTAACGTTTCTTGTTTTCTCCTCCTCCTTGGTCACGGTGCACATCCTAAGATGACTTAGTCACCTAGACAGATGGAGTAGTGCATGTGACATGCACTAACATTTCATTAGTTAAATTTATGATCAAATTTGACACAGATTACAATGGGGACCAATAAACCAGGACGGAGGTAGTAGTTATGGGATTACTAATATAGAAGCCTAAAAGAACTGCCCCTGGTACTCCTACTAGTAGTAGTACTCAAGTTGGAATTCCAATTGCATGACACAACTTGTTAGGCAGAAAAATTCGATACAGGGTGTAGGAAGCGGTTTGGAAATTTGCATGCGTTTCCAACCAGTGAGATACTCCGTACAAAGTACGACAGAGAAATAACCACAGAGAAGGAAGGTAAAAGTAAACAATCAAACGAGCATTTTTGCATTTCTTTTGCATTGAATCATTTCACAAGCTTGACTAGTGCTGTTTTTCTACTTTTACAAAAACCGCATCGTAATGTTAAAACGTGCATTTGCACGTACATAAGTAATAGTAGTACTCCCTCCATCTAGGTGTATAAGTCTTCCCTCCTTCTTGGTCACGGTGCACAACCAAAGATGACTTATTGACCTGGACGGAGGGAGTAGCACAGTCTGCAAGCATAAATCGAGAGAGACGTGTAGTGCGATAGTATATAGTAAAGTTTTTGCTATATGCACATACTTGCAAAATGCATACGAATACACAAGGTTTCCAAACTTTCCCTTTTACATACTTAATTAAGGACGCTCAAAATTCCTGAACATTCAGGATTTATCATTTGCGTCCCAAAACTAATGAGATCGCCTTACGAAACAAAAATTATACTCCTCCTAAAAGCCACGACGCTCGCAGGAGCGCTTGCGGCGCGCCACGAGTGCCCTGGTGCGCGGCCGTTTCCCAGCGCACCGACACAACGCGTCTTCCTCAGCCTTGCAACTTGCGAGGTGCTGATTGGCGGCTTGCCGGTGGGCGAGTGCGATCTCACCGGTGTGGTGATCTGGCGCCAACAGGTACTCCTCCTCGCTGGAAGCATGCACCCGGTCCACGTACCGCCAAGCGTAGATGAGGCGTTGGGCCCGACTGCACTCAGGGCGTCGGCACGGGAGTCCTCCGCCACCCTCACGGTCCTCGCACGAGCCTTTTGCCAAAGAGCCAATTGCCTGACTCTCTCGGACGCGACATAGGCCTCCCAGGCAGCTTGTTCCGCGGTGCGCTTCTCTTCCTCGGCCTTCTTCTCCGCCTCTATTTTGGCTCACTCTGCTGGAGGCAAAGCCTCCCACAAGGTGACATCCATTTCTTTCCAAAGCTCCTCAAGGCTGGGGGGCTCGGCGGGCAACGCGGCGTTCTCCTCGTAGTGGGGAGCCGACGCGTCCTCCGGCGCACGTGCTGGTGAGATTGGGACGCCGACGCTCCACCTCGATGCGTCGCGGCGAGGAGCGGAACGCCAACGCGTCCTCCTCGACTAGTGGTGGCGAGGAACGGAATGGCAACGCGTCCTCCTCGACTAGTGGCGGCGAGGAACGGAACGGTGACACATCGCATAGCAGCGAGGAGCGGAACACCAACGCGTTCTCCTCGACTAGTGGTGGCGAGGAACGGAACTGCGACGCGTGACCATCTGCATGGTGCAGCGAGGGGCTCCTAGGGCTTGGGAGGGGCGATGCCATGGTGGTCGACGTGAGACGGAGGGGGAGGAGATAGTGATGAACGTGAACGTGAGGGGGAGGAGATAGCGATGTCGTGGGAGGCGCAGTATTTATAGCGAGCAATGGCACACCTACGTAAGATATGGACTGAGCTGCACTGACTTAACTGCAGGTCCAGTTGCGTCACTGACATGTGGGCCAGACCCCTGTTGGGCCCATATGTCAGTGACCCAATGCACCTGCAGTTAAGTAATAGCTACGTGGGCTTATTTGTTGGAGTAAATTATGAGGGAGCGAAGATGTGGAAATATTGTTGGTCACAACGGATTGGACGAGCTTGGGGGGAGGAGAGTCATGCATGCAGATTTTTTCACACGGGGTGGAGTGGTGGGACCGCCGGAGGGAGAAGGAGAGTTTGGCAGGCATATTGTTGAAGGAAATATGCCCTAGAGGCAATAATAAAGTTATTATTTATTTCCTTATTTCATGATAAATGTTTATTATTCATGCTAGAATTGTATTATCCGGAAACATAATACTTGTGTGAATACATAGACAAACTAAAAGTCACTAGTATGCCTCTACTTGACTAGCTCATTAATCAAAGATGGTTATGTTTCCTAACCATAGACATGTGTTGTTATTTGATTAACGGGATCACATCATTAGGAGAATGATATGATTGACATGACCCATTCCATTAGCTTAGCACCCGATCGTTTAGTATGTTGCTATTGCTTTCTTCATGACTTATACATGTTCCTATGACTATGAGATTATGCAACTCCCATTTGCCGGAGGAACACTTTGTGTGCTACCAAACGTCACAACGTAACTGGGTGATTATAAAGGAGCTCTACAGGTGTCTCCAAAGGTACATGTTGGGTTGGCGTATTTCGAGATTAGGATTTGTCACTCCGATTGTAGGAGAGGTATCTCTGGGCCCTCTCGGTAATGCACATCACATAAGCCTTGCAAGCATTGCAACTAATGAGTTAGTTGCGAGATGATGTATTATGAAACGAGTAAAGAGACTTGCCGGTAACGAGATTGAACTAGGTATTGAGATACCGACGATCGAATCTCGGGCAAGTAACATACCGATGACAAAGGGAACAATGTATGTTGTTATGCGGTCTGATCGGTAAAGATCTTTGTCGGTGTGAAAACCGGCGGATCTCGGGTAGGGGGTCCCGAACTGTGCTTCTAGGCCGGATGTTAACAGGAGGCAGGGAACATGATGTTTTACCCAGGTTCGGGCCCTCTCGATGGAGGTAAAACCCTACGTCTTGCTTGATTAATATTGATGATATGGGTAGTATAAGAGTAGATCTACCACGAGATCGAGGAGGCTAAACCCTAGAAGCTAGCCTATGGTATGATTGTTGTCTATGGAGTTGATGTTGTTGTCCTACGGACTAAAACCCTCCGGTTTATATAGACACCGGATAGGGTTAGGGTTACATAGAATCGGTTACAATGGTAGGAGATCTTGAATATCCGCATCGCCAAGCTTGCCTTCCACGCCAAGGAAAGTCCCATCCGGACACGGGACGTAGTCTTCAATCTTGTATCTTCATAGTCCTGGAGTCCGGCTGAAGGTATAGTCCGGCTATCCGAACACCCCCTAATCCAGGACTCCCTCAGTAGCCCCCGAACCAGGCTTCAATGACGATGAGTCCGGCACGCAGATTGTCTTCGGCATTACAAGGTGGGTTCTCCTCCAAATTCCGTGTAACTATTGAATAAAGTCCGGTTTCTTGTAAATGTTGCGTTCCTTGGCTTCTACGCCCAATAATGGCCATCTTCCACGTGTCAAACGAATGCGAAAGGCCGGGGCATTTTTACATCCACACCCCTAGCCGTATAAATGAGCCGCCTATTTAACTGGATGGGAATTCAGGTTCAAACCACATCTTCTCCTCTCCGCGAGTTATCATCAGAGTGCTTCCAGCAAAGGTCCATTCCAACATGTCCAGCTGTCGCAGCTCCTCCCCTCGCCCCTCCGGTCCCAAACCCGGGGACTGGGAGAGTTGCACCATCCCGCACAGTGAGTTAGTGTCGCTTCAGGCCAAGGGATTTCTTCCCCCGGCATACATGGTCCCGATCCGAGCCGGTCTCGCCACCTACAATGGCGGAAAACAAGCGGAGAGCACCCCCAATCCTTCTAAAGGAGAGCGGGTGTGCCTCGTCCCCTATCTAATAAGGGGACTGGGATGTCCAATTCATCCATTTCTCCGTGGGCTTCTGAAATTTTACGGTCTCCAGCTGCATAATCTCACGCCCGCCTCCGTATTACATATCGCGGGCTTCGTCGCTCTTTGCGAGCTATTTTTAGGCGTGGAGGCTCATTTCGCGCTGTGGAAGAGGTTATTCTGCCTGGTGCCCCGTTCTCAAGAGGGGTCTATCGATCAAGTGGGCGGAGCCGAAGTATGGCGCATCGTCGGGACCGGATACCTATCCGGGACCCCGAAGAAGGCGTCCGAGGACTGGCCTTCGGAATGGTTTTACATAGATGACGTCCCGCTACCGGACCCTATCCGGGTCGGTCTCCCTGAGTTCAACAATGCCCCATTGAAGAAACGCCTGAACTAGCGTCCACGGAGTTCTCAGAGAGAAAGTGACAGAGACGTCCTTTACCTGATGAGCCGGATAAGACTGTTGGCTCATTCCGTACTAACCATGATTGGAGTCATGGCCGTATGCATCATGCGGGGGTTGAAGCCGCTTCAATATAGAGGCCACCCCATGTGGGATTTCAACGGGGAGGATGACGCCACCCGTTGCGGTCGTAAGGGGCCGACCTCAGCCGCCGCCTTAGTGAAGATCTTATCCTCTTTGTACAAGGGAGAAAAGGAGGAATTCCTCCGTGTCAATCCGCAAGCCGGATTCAGTATGTACGATCCTCCAAGTTGGGTAAGTGAACAATTGCGCTTGCCCGTTTGTTTTATACTCCCACGGTTGGATAGGTAGTCTAATGATTTCAATGCAGGAACTGCGACAGGAGGTAAAGGATATAAACATCCGTCCTCCACAGCCCGAGGACCCAGAACGGTCCCTCAATCCGGACTCCGAAGAGGATCCGGACATATCGGTGGAGTTTATTAACGGGGTGTTCTATCAGCTAAGTAAGGATGATACCTTGGTGGCCATTACAGCGGATTACCCAGGGTTAATCCCGGCCTCGCAGGTGAAGGAAACCGGAGTCCCATTCCCTTGAAAGAGATTCCGTTCTTACGTATTCCGGTGTTTCTAACGACAACCGTGTTTTGCAGGGGAGATTTCTGAGGCAGGAGGCCGAACCTGCGGCGGCTAGCCAACGGGGGGCCGCAGGGCCCCGTGGGGCAAAAAGGAATGTAGTCCGGACTGAGATGCCGGCGCCAAGGTATAGCGCACCCTCTGTTTCGCTGAAGTTATTCTGTCAGGGCATATTAATGTTTGTGCTATCTTCAGAACGAAGAGACCTCGCCGGACTACATCCGGAGAGGTTGCCAACCGCGCCTCCACCAGCCAGGCTCCAACGTCTGGCCAGGAAGCGGAGGCGAGCACAAGGCGCGCACCGGAAGCTCCTCCGACAGAGGATGAGGACAGGCTGTCGCCACAAATTCTAAAGTGGAGAGTGCCATGAATCACAGGCATCGCCGGACAGTTCTACGCGATGGTTGTTTCTCCCAAGAGGCTTTAGATGCCTTTAATTCGGGAGATGCGTACCTCCGTGCTGCTCAAAATGGTTTAGCCAGAGCCACGGAGCAGTATGTAAAGGACATACGGGTAAGAAAATTTTGGTTAAATATATATATATATATATATATATATATATATATATATATATATATATATATATATATATATATATATGCTAGTAGCCCCCGAGACTTGAAGCAGTTAGAGAAACTGATTTAAGGATCATTTAATATGCAGGTACTTACAGAGAAGAATACCATACTGTCCCAGGAGCTAGAAAAGTGCAAGGCCCAACTAGAGGCCGCACTAGCTGCAGTAGGGGAGCCCAAAGAGACCCCCTCAGGTAAGATACACTTCAAAAGATTAGTATTGTGCGGTGTGGATGCAAATCTAATAGATCATATTGCAGATGGCGCCGGACTCGATCCGGACAGGCAACAACTCTTACGCCGGCTAAAGGCCGGTGAGAGTGTGTTGACAAAGGTGAGGCAGGAGAAGAATGATCTTCAGGATGCCAACACCAAGCTGGACGTCGAACTTAAAGATGTTCGTGGCCAGCTGTTGGACTCCACGAAGGAGAATCAGCGGCTTCGACGTGGCATATTTAGTAAGTCCTTGAACGAACTTTGAAAAAAAGTTCGGCGAGGAAGTCGACTAATAAAGTAATGTCTGTAGGTATGCTTACTGTCGGGACCCCGATCCTAAATCACACCGATCTAGCATGCAACACTTCATATCACTTTGCGGCCTCACGCACGGTATTCCCACGGGTGCCACCTTACCTGGCCCGGGACCGTTTGCGCCTTTTGGCTCACGTATATGATAGTGTCGCTAGCATCCATATGACAGAGAACCCGGGCCGACATGACTAGTCGTGAACCCAAAGTAGCACTAACTTACAAGGACAGGCATACATGAATCAACCTCGAGCATGTCGGTTAACAGCGTATGAATCCGGGCTGTAGCACTGGGCTAACAAGACTCCGGGAACCCGAGCTGTAGCAGGCTAGACAGGACTCCGGATGTCACCGCGTGACATTTCCCCGAAGGGACAGACACAGGGACGGAGTGAATCACATGCCGGCCAGTCAAGTGTTCCGGAGCAGTAGTGCTGGGCTAGCAGGACTCCGGTGAACCGGGCTGTAGCGTACTACTATGGCTTATGGAAGCACAAGCCTACATTTCCCCATAAGAGAGGCTACCAGAGGTAAACCGCTAGGTTGTCGGATCCCACACATAGCAATACACGTTACACGTACGCATAACATGCAAGTATGTGTTGTACAACATGGCATCACAACATAACTCAAACTCATATAGATAAAGGCCCAGAAGAGCCACATAGCATTCAATACAAACAGGGGTCTCATGACCCATCATTCAGAGCATACAAGCAACGGAAGCATTACATGTCTGAGTACAGACAACTACAAAAGGAAAAGACTAAGAAGCCTCACTAAACACGACCCTCCCAAGGGTACAAGATCGCAGCTGGGATACAAGCTACTCGTCGAAGCCACTAGTGTAACCAACTGCAAAACATAAATAAGCAAACGTGAGTACAAATGTACTCAACAAGTCTTACATCAGAACTATCTACATATGCAACATTATAAACAAAGGGGGTGGTGGTGTTTAATAGCAGCAAGCCAGCTTTGACTCAGTGGCTAACCTATACTACGAGTATCAGAAACTTCTTTGAGGTGAGAAGACACACACGAGTCCACATATTCACCATATCAATACCCACTATGGATCCATTCCCGTCTCCCTACGAGAAGGCCATCCATAGTACTCACGCTCATCTTGTGGATTTTAGAGTATCCACTTCAAGTTGTCTATGTACTACATAAGTCCTCCAAGTTTCCATATCCGAGGAAAACGACTATTCGAATAGATAATATTGACCCTGCAGGGGTGTACTTCGTCACACATGCTCTGGACACTTATAGCCCTGTACACGTCATGTACCTCGGCAACCTTCAAGCAGAAGCCAGGCGAGGGTGTCGGCCACGACCTGAATAATCACACGAGTCTCTCGTCCAGGTTTATCGCCTATTCGGGTTCCATCCGCAAGGAGATCCGGCCGGGGTGTCGCTCACGGCCCCAAACGATGTGTGCAGGGTTCCCAAGTCCACCATCTGGGTGCCACTTGGTACACCGTGCCATGGTGCCTAGTCTGTCCCAAGCCCGTCCCGTCGGACACCACCTGGTAGACAAGTAGCACTACCTACAAACGCCAAAAACTAGTTGCAACTCCTGTACACAGATCAAGTGGATTAATAAGTCGAGAGGGGCCGGATAACCGGAACCCAATGTGTGGTAGTAACTGGACTTGGATAACATACACAGAACTCGGTGCTTAAGGACGATTCCAATGAGACAACCCACCATGTACTCCTACATGGCCTCTCATCGCTACCTTTACCAAAACGTGTTCACACACTTAGCTTTTACCGGTAGGACATATTCACCACTCCGATTCATTCCCGATGAATCAGACCTGACACAACTCTAAGCATAGCTGGCATAAAGAAAACAAGCATGGATGAGCAGGCACATCAAGGCTCAAGCAACTCGTACTCATGCTAGTGGGTTTCAACTATTTACTGTGGCAATGACAGGTCATGCAGAGGAATGGGTTCAACTACCGCAGCAGAAAAGTAGCAGTTGAATCGTTGTTGTCCTAATGCAGTATAAGGAGCATGGCAAGAGAGAGGGATTTATTGAAATGCTCAAGGGGGTCTGCTTGCCTGATAGATCCACGAAGAAGCACTGCTCCTCAGACAGGTACTCGGGACACCTTCCGGAGTAGAACCTATTGAGAGGGGACGGTGCCGGCAATCAATAAACAGCCATATGCAACAGTATGATGCATGAAGATGACATTTCAAAGATGCTATGATTTTCCCTAATGCATCTAGCATCAATTTGGTTAAACTCCATATGAACCAAGGGTTCATATGCAAACCCCAAATTAAATATATAACATGCCATTATTACGTTTTCACTTATACAGCAAGTATAAGTTGGTTTTCCATGCATGAAACTAGCATAAATGGATTCCTTGCATTTTTCTGATAATTTTTCATATATAATTTATTTGATTTGGAGTTACGGTTGAATTACTATGATTTTTAGAAGTTTTAACTATTTTCTGGAATTTCCTGAGTTAAATTAATTCCAGAAATCAATTATTACGTCAGCTCTATGTCAGCATGACGTAAGCGAGTCAATGGGGCTGACCAGGTCAAACCTGACCGGTGGGACCCGCGTGTGAGTGTCTAGTCTAATTAACAGGGTTAATTAGCACTGGGTTAACACTAAACCTAATTTAGTTAGAGGCTTGGGCCCACACGTCAGTGACCCAATTAGCTAAACATGGTTTAATTAGTTGTTAAACTAATCCTAACTAAAACTTAATAGGGCCGGGCCCACATGTCACTGACCCACACGGGTCAAACACTAGGTCAACTGGGGGAGGGTTAGACCGGTCAACCCCACCGGCGTTTAGCCGCCGGCGAGGCCGAACATGGCAGAGGGGCTCGGGATCGCCGCTCCGGCGACCAAAAGGACGGCTGAGGGGCTCTGCATGGAGCTGGGCGTGCGCCGCATCCAGGGAAGCACACGAGAGGGGCTGGGGTGGCCGGAGTTCACCGGAATGGAGCTCGCGGCGGCACCGGAGTTCTGGTTCGAGCGGCGCAGCGCTATGGTGCACGAGAGGACGAGCTGGTGGCGGAGTTAGCTTGCTGTGGAGCTGCTGAGCACGTAGTCGTGCTCGGGCACGAGCGTTGCTAGCTATGGCTACGGTGGCAACAAGAATAGCGGCGACCGGCTCTCGGCTCCGGTGGAACCATGATCTAGAGAGAGCAAAAGAGCGCGGGGAGAGAGGGGTTCGGTGCAGAGGCTCACAGCAAGGTCGTAGAGCAGCTCAGTGGGCCTGGGGAGGCGACGGAGACAACAAATTGGACCTTGGCATCCAGCGGCCGTGGACGGGGAAGAAAGGTCAGGGACGGCGCTTCGGTGCCCTTCCGGTCGCGTGGATCGGTGAGGAGGACGTAAACGAGGCGGCAGAGCTCTTGGATACGTCGGAGAGGCAATAGGGAAGCTGTGGCCGCGGTGGCTGTTGACGGCGGCGACGGCGCGCTCGGCCGTGAGAGAGAGGGAAATCCAGGGGAAGGGAAGGGGACGAGAGAGAGTGAGAGAGAGCCGGGGAGGGTCGCGTGGCGCTCGTCCAGACGCGTCGGGGAGGGGCAGGCAGGCAAGCAGGAGGTGGAGGCTCGGGCACGGGCGCGTCGCCACGCCTCTGCCAGTAGGCAGAGGTTGAAGACGGCGCTGCCCCTGGTGGGCTGGGCCACCAGGTGGGCTAGCCGGTGCAGCTGGGCCGGCAACAGGTAGGTGGGCCAAGGTAAGTGCCAGGTTAGTCCTTTCCCATTTTCTTTTTCTGTTTCTGACATTTGTTTTGTATCTAAAAGAAATGTTAAAACATTTCCATAAATGCTGAAAATATTTGTGGCATCTAGATATAATATTCCAGAGGCCCTCACCAATTCTCAACATTTTTGGAGCCATTAAAATATTTATATAATTTAAACAGCTCCAAATCAAATATTTATGCATTGATTCAAAAATCCAAAATGAGTAGCAAAAATGTGCATCACCTCTGGTTGTTGTTCCCAACATTTTCCAAAGACCATGAACATTTTTGAGAAGCATTTTGGGTTCATTGAAATTCCATTTTTAATTTGAACCTATTTGAATTGCTTTGGTGCTAGGGTTTGAAACATCCCCATTTCAATTTCATTTGAAATTTAAACATGATGCACAAAGCAAGCCTAGGACCATACCAAAACTAGGGATGTGACAACTCGCCCCCACTCGAAAAAATGTCGTCCCGAGATTCAGGAGTTGGCGGAAAGAAAGCGGGGTACTCAAGTCGAAGACGATCTTCTCGCTCCCAAGTAGCTTCTCTCTCAGAATGATGAGACCATTGAACCTTGAGAAACTTGATGTTATGACGTCGAGTGACGCGCTCTGCTTGATCCAGAATGCGAACGGGGTACTCTCGATAAGTGAGGTTATCTTGGAGATCAAGCGTTTCGTGGTCCACTCCGCGGATGGGATCCGAGAAGCAACGCCTGAGTTGAGAGACGTGGAAGACATCATGAACTCAAGAAAGATGTGGGGGTAGTTCCAACTGGTAGGCAACCTCTCCTCGTTTAGTGAGAATGCGAAAAGGACCGATGTAACGAGGAGCCAACTTGCCCTTGATACCGAAACAATGGGTACCCTTGAAAGGAGTAACCCGAAGGTAAGCCTTGTCGCCAACTTCATAAGCCACTTCCTTATGACGACGGTCATACTGGCTCTTTTGACGAGATTGGGCTGTTTTCAAATTCTCATGAATGGTGCGAACTAGCTCTTCTGCCTCCTGGATCATATCCGGTCCAAATAATTGTCTTTCACCGGTTTCTGACCAGTTCAAAGGTGTTCGACATCTTCGTCCATACAGGATCTCGCAGGGTGCTTTCTTAAGACTGGATTGGTAGCTATTGTTATAAGCAAACTCGGCAAAGGGAAGACATTTCTCCCAATCCATACCGAATGAGATAACGCAAGCTCTAAGCATGTCTTCGAGAATTTGGTTGACCCTTTCCACCTGACCACTTGATTGAGGGTGGAAAGCGGTACTGAAGGAAAGATGGGTGCCCATGGCAGTTTGGAAACTTTCCCAGAAATGAGAGGTGAAAAGACTGCCACGGCCTGAATTGATCTCTAGTGGAACACCATGGAGTGACACTATTCGGGAGATATATAAGTCAACGAGCTGACTAGCAGTGATAATCTCTCGAACAGGTAGGAACTGAGCCACTTTGGAAAGACGGTCAATAACTACGAAGATAGCATTATTTCCTTTCTTGGTCCTGGGAAAGCCGGTGATGAAATCCATACCAACTTTGTCCCATTTCAACTCGGGAATAGCTAACGGTTGAAAGGTGCCAGCAGGTCTTTGATGCTCTGCCTTAACGCGACGACAACCGTCACAGTTGGCAATATACTGAGCGATTTCTTTCTTCATCCTAGTCCACCAGAACCTCTGGCGTAGGTCCTGATACATCTTTGTACTACCGGGATGAATCGTGAGAGGGGATTCATGGGCCTCCTTAAGGATCAGTTGCTGCATCTATTGACATTTGGGAACCACCAAACGGTTACCAAAGTAAACAACACCTCGTTCATCCATAGAGAAACAGTTGGCAACTCCCTTGGAAATATTCTTCTTGATTCGGGAGATTCCCGTATCATGCTTCTGAGCCTCTATGATCTGATCCGTAAGGGTAGGTTTCGCCACCAAGGTAGAAAGGAAACCATGAGGAGCTATGTGAAGGTTAAGCTTACAGAATTCCTCATGGAGGGGTGGTTGACAATGTTGCAACATGAGGTTGTTGCAATAGGATTTATGACTTAAAGCATCAGCCATGACATTGGCTTTGCCTGGGGTGTAGGTGATTCCTAAGTCGTAATCCGAGATCAACTCCAACCAACGTCTCTGTCTGAGATTCAGATCCGGTTGGGTGAAGATATACTTGAGACTCTGATGGTCAGTGTAGATTTCGCAACGGTTACCAAGAAGGTAATGTCGCCAAGTCTTAAGTGCATAGACTACGGCTGCAAGCTCCAGATCATGTGTAGGATAATTTTCCTCATGTGGATGCAACTGTCGAGATGCATAGGCAATCACATGACGATCCTGCATAAGAATGCATCCTAGTCCTTGACGCGAAGCATCGCAATAGATAACAAAGTCTTTAGTGAAATCCGGTGGCACGAGTATGGGCGCAGAAGTCAGGCGTCTTTTCAGTTCCTGAAAACTGTGCTCACACTGTGGGGTCCACTCAAACCTTTTATCTTTCTTGAGAAGCTCCGTGAGGGATTTGGCCACTTTGGAGAAGTTTTCAACGAAGCATCGACAATAACTGGCTAGACCAAGGAAACTCCTAACTTGTTTGACAGTTTCAGGTGGAGTCCAATCGAGAATGGCTTTGAGTCTCTCGGGATTGACAGCAATGCCCTTACCAGAGATCACGTGGCCCAGATAGGTCACTTCTGGCAGCCAAAATTCACACTTGGAGAACTTGGCATAAAGGCGATGCTCTCTGAGTTTTTCTAACACAAGCCTAAGATGTTCGGCATGCTCCTCCTCGTTCTTCGAGTAAATAAGAATATCATCGAGATAAACCACGACAAACTTATCTAAGTACTCCATAAAGATCGAGTTCATCAAGCAGGAGAAAGTAGCTGGAGCATTGGTTAGGCCGAAAGACATCACGGTGTACTCGTATTGACCATAACGAGTGACAAAGGCCGTTTTGGGGATGTCCCCGTTTCTGATCTTGATTTGGTGGTAGCCTAACCTCAAATCCATCTTGGAAAAGACTGAGGATCCAGTGAGCTGATCATACAGGTCGTTGATCCTGGGGAGCGGATACTTGTTCTTTATCATGACCAAATTAACGGGACGATAATCTACAACCATTCGATCCATACCATCCTTCTTCTTGATGAAGAGGACATGAAAAGCCCAAGGAGAAGAACTGGGACGGATGAAACCCTTTTGCAAGGACTCATCAAGTTGTTTCTTAAGCTCGGCTAACTCCAAAGGTGCCATCTTGTATGGTCTCCTAGAGATTGGAACAGTTCCTGGGATAAGTTCTATGACAAACTCTACATCTCTGTCAGGTGGGACACCTGGCAGTTCTTCTAGAAAGACATCCGGGAAGTCACGGACTACCGGAATATCTTCAAGGTCTGGAAGAGGGCTGGCATTAAGAGAATAAAGTTGGCGCCTTGCAACTCTACTGGAGACAGTGACTATTTTGCTAGATGGATGTGTAAGTTGAACAGATCTGGTGTAACAATCGATCTTGGCATGATGAGCTGTCATCCAGTCCATACCCAAGATGATGTTAATATCTGAGGACTTGAGAGATATCAAAGAAGCAAGGAATACCAGTCTGTCAACAAGGATTTCATTACCATGGCTTACCTTGGAGGTTTGCCATTTGGAACCAGGAGTCTGGATTATTAGTGGAGTGGGCATATCACAAAATGACATGTCATGCAACCGAGCATAACCTTCGGATATGAAGGAGTGGGATGCTCCAGTATCGAATAGAACTGAAGCTAGGTGACAATTGACAAGAAGCATACCCAGTACGACGTTGGGATCATCTTGAGCTCCTGTAGCTGAGACATGGTGCACACATGCTCGTTCAATGGAGGCTGGCTTGGTACTGATCATCTTGACTGATGGCTTTTCATGGCCAACAGACCTCTCAGACTGGGGTGGTGTATAACTGGACTGAGGGTAGTCACGTGCGTATGTCCTGGTTCTCCGCAGGTGAAGCAAGTTCCTGAGGTAGGACGTGGACCTACATTGGCAAGTGGTCCACTAATAGGCCTGGGTGGAGCATGTTGCTGAGTTGGGTGAGGTGCTACATCGGATGGCCTCGATGCATATCCAGGTGGAAGAGCTGAGTTCGGAATCCAAATCCGTCGCTTCTGAGAGCCAGAGCGGGAGGAAGAACCCAGATCACTGTTGTGCTTTCGAGACTCCTCGTAAGTGAGTTGAGCTGTCTCTGCATTAATGGCCTTGTTCACAAGAGCCTGGAAAGTATCACAATGATGCATGTGGAGATCACGACGCAACTTAGGGTTGAGACCCTTCCGGAACCTAGCCTGCTTCTTAGCGTCCGTGGACACTTCTTCTGTAGCATAGCTGGCGAGGTTACCAAACTCTCTACTGTAAGCATCAACAGGCAGCTTACCCTGGGTAAAACTACAGAACTCTTCCCTCTTGCGGTCAATGAGAGCCTGAGGAATGTGGTGCTCACGAAAAGCCTCGGTGAAATCCTTCCAGGTAGGAATCTGACGAGCTAGAAGCATAGCCTCATAGCTCTGCCACCAAATACTAGCAGGACCTTCTAGGTGATAGGTAGCATAGGTGACCTTGTCACCTTCAGCTACGTTCGCAGAATGCAACTTGTGAGCGATGCTTCGGAGCCAGTCATCCGCATCGAGTGGCTCAGTGGAATGATGGAAGGTGGGTGGTTTCAGACCAATGAAGTCGGTGATGGAAACCAACTTCTTACGCTGATGTGCCGTGTTCTACTCAATCTGTGCCAACAAGCGGTTAGTCTCACGCTTGTTCCTCTTGGAAGCTAACAAGAACTCTGCCATCAAGGGCTGGTCAGGAGGATCCTTGTCCCTACCATCTCCATGGTTCTTGCTATGAGCAACCGAACCTCAGTTAGCAGACGACATCCTGGCATAGAAACCAAGGAAAGAAGGATGGAATTAGCATCGACATAAGGATGCGGAATGTAATGCAAAAGCATTGGAAACTCTTGAAATCCTGGGACAATTTTGGTAGCATAACGACCGTAAATGCTCAAAAGGGATTTTGAGACATTCATCAAAGGAATAGCATAATCAATCAGCATCATAATATCAAGGTTCTGGATCAAACTGAGGACACACGGAAGTAGCAGAACTGTAAGGAGACACAACCCAACAATCCTAAGACTTTACGGTTTAGTAACACGTCATCCTGAGAGATAGAGGAGAAGCCTAGGCCTTAACCCTCATAGAAAAGAAGAGGCTAACTCAGAAATAATGACATGAGGTAAAGGAGTAAAAAGAGCCTTACGTTCCCTTCCACAATCAATTCCTTTATACAACTAAAGCATTTCTAGACTCAACTTCGACCAGTTTGGCTTGGTAGTCCTACAGTCAGTCAGGCTCTGATACCAACGCTGTCAGGACCCCGATCCTAAATCACACCGATCTAGCATGTAACACTTCATATCACTTTGCGGCCTCACGCACGGTATTCCCACGGGTGCCACCTTACCTGGCCCGGGACCGTTTGCGCCTTTTGGCTCACGTATATGATAGTGTCGCTAGCATCCATATGACAGAGAACCCGGGCCGACATGACTAGTCGTGAACCCAAAGTAGCACTAACTTACAGGGACAGGCATACATGAATCAACCTCGAGCATGTCGGTCAACAGCGTATGAATCCGGACTGTAGCACTGGGCTAACAGGACTCCGGGAACCCGGGCTGTAGCAGGCTAGACAGGACTCCGGATGTCACCGCGTGACATTTCCCCGAAGGGACAGACACAGGGACGGAGTGAATCACATGCCGGCCAGTCAAGTGTTCCAGAGCAGTAGTGCTGGGCGAGCAGGACTCCGGTGAACCGGGCTGTAGCGGACTACTATGGCTTATGGAAGCACAAGACTACATTTCCCCATAAGAGAGGCTACCAGAGGTAAACCGCTAGGTTGTCGAATCCCACACATAGCAATACACGTTACAGAGACGCATAACATGCAAGTATGTGCTGTACAACATGGCATCACAACATAACTCAAACTCATATAGATAAAGGCCCAGAAGAGCCACATAGCATTCAATACAAACAGGGGTCTCATGACCCATCATTTAGAGCATACAACCAACGGAAGCGTTACATGTCTGAGTACAAACAACTACAAAAGGAAAAGACTAAGAAGCCTGACTAAACACGACCCTCCCAAGGGTACAAGATCGCAGCTGGGATACAAGCTACTCGTTGAAGCCACTAGTGTAACCAACTGCAAAACATAAATAAGCAAACGAGAGTACAAAGGTACTCATCAAGTCTTACATCAGAACTATCTACATATGCAACATTATCAACAAAGGGGGTGGTGGTGTTTAACAGCAGCAAGTCAGCTTTGACTCAGCGGCTAACCTATACTACGAGTATCAGAAACTTCTTTGAGGTGAGAAGACGCACACGAGTCCACATATTCACCATATCAATACCCACTATGGATCCGTTCCCGTCTCCCTACGAGAAGGCCATCCATAGTACTCACGCTTATCTTGCGGATATTAGAGTATCCACTTCAAGTTGTCTATGTACTACATAAGTCCTCCAAGTTTCCATATCCGAGGAAAACGGCTATTCGAATAGATAATATTGACCCTACAGGGGTGTACTTCGTCACACACGCTCTCGCCACTTATAGCCCTGTACACGTCATGTACCTCGGCAACCTACAAGCGGAAGCCGGGCGAGGGTGTCGGCCATGACCTAACTAATCACACGAGTCTCTCGTCCAGGTTTATCGCCTATTCGGGTTCCATCTGCAAGGAGATCCGGCCGGGGTGTCGCTCACGGCCCCAAACGATGTGTGCAGGGTTCCCAAGTCCACCATCCGGGTGCCACTTGGTACACCGTGCCACGGTGCCTAGTCTGTCCCAAGCCCGTCCCGTCGGACACCACCTAGTAGACAAGTAGCACTACATACAAACGCCAGAAACTAGTTGCAACTCCTGTACAGAGATCAAGCGGATTAATAAGCCGAGAGGGGCTGGATAACCGGAACCCAATGTGTGGTAGTAACTGGACTTGGATAACATACACAAAAATCAGTGCTTAAGGACGGTTCCAATGAGACAACCCACCATGTACTCCTACATGGCCTCTCATCGCTACCTTTACCAAAACGTGTTCACACACTTAGCTTTTACCGGTAGGACATGTTCACCACTTCGATTCATTCCCGATCAATCAGACCTGACACAACTCTAAGCATAGCTGGCATAAAGAAAACAAGCATGGATGAGCAGGCACATCAAGGCTCAAGCAACTCCTACTCATGCTAGTGGGTTTCAACTATTTACTGTGGCAATGACAGGTCATGCAGAGGAATGGGTTCAACTACCACAGCAAAAAAGTAGCAGTTGAATCGTTGTTTTCCTAATGCAGTATAAGGAGCATGGCAAGAGAGAGGGATTTATTGAAATGCTCAAGGGGGTCTGCTTGCCTGATAGATCCACGAAGAAGCACTGCTCCTCAGACAGGTACTCGGGACACCTTCCGGAGTAGAACCTATCGAGAGGGGACGGTGCCGGCAATCAATAAACAACCATATGCAATAGTATGATGCATGAAGATGACATTTCAAATATGCTATGATTTGCCCTAATGCATCTAGCATCAATTTGGTTAAAGTCCATATGAACCAAGGGTTCATATGCAAACCCCAAATTAAATATATAACATGCCATTATTACGTTTTCACTTATACAGCAAGTATAAGTTGGTTTTCCATGCATGAAACTAGCATAAATGGATTCCTTGCATTTTTCTGATAATTTTTCATATATAATTTATTTGATTTGGAGTTACAGTTGAATTACTATGATTTTTAGAAGTTTTAACTATTTTCTGGAATTTCCCGAGTTAAATTAATTCCAGAAATCAATTATTACGTCAGCTCTATGTCAACATGATGTAAGCGAGTCAATGGGACTAACCAGGTCAAACCTGACCGGTGGGACCCGCGTGTGAGTGTCTAGTCTAATTAACAGGGTTAATTAGCACTGGGTTAACACTAAACCTAATTTAGTTAGAGGCTTGGGCCCACACGTCAGTGACCCAATTAGCTAAACAGGGTTTAATTAGTTGTTAAACTAATCCTAACTAAAAGTTAATAGGGCCGGGGCCCACAT